>NC_085042.1:6209714-6297214 GCF_963692335.1 Osmerus eperlanus | reverse complement strand
CTTGTCTGGGGCGGAGCTGTAGACGGCGCCCGGGCCCCAGGTTTCCCAGAGGGCACCGGGAGGGCTTTGATGTCGGCCGCTCTCTCTCATTCTGCCCAGCGAGCCGTGGTGTGAACGACCAACCAGAGGGCTCCGTCTCGCGCCGCCGCCGCCGCCGCGCGTAGCCTAGCAGGCCGTGTTAGCGCATCTCAGCACGCCGGCCAGCAGGAATAATATTGGCCTTTCCGGTTTCCCACAGAGCCTCGCAGCGTGGGTGAGATGGCGGGGAGGGCTGGGGGGGGGGGGGAGGTTGGGGGTTGGGGTGGGGAGAGGAGAGGAGGGGGGGGAAGGAGCCGCAGTCTCATGCCCTGCCAGCCGCCCACCAGCCAAGCGCAGATAAATCAAGCCGAGGGCTAGCGGAGCTCCTCGCCGGTAGCGGACCCTCAGCAGGCGCTCATGTCGTCGGGGGGGGGGGGGGGGGGGGGGGGCACTTCGGGTCCCTCGCATGCGAGGTCAAAGGTTACCTTTGGGCGCGGGTGGACACGTACGGTGACGTACGCGTCCGCGGTTCGTGCGGTGCGTTCTGATTGGAGCACGGGGAAGAACTGAGAGGAACGCTCTGAGGGGACTGGGGGTGGAAGAGAGGATAATCAAGAGGATAAATAAACACCCAGAGTCTCCACTGACCTCAGCGTACATTGATGAGTTCCGCGGCCAAACATCTCCAACATGCACAGAGTGTGGAGGGACCGGAGTTCCCACACTGTCTCGAAGATAAGTTAGTCTGGTCTAACTGGTCTCTGATTGCCTGGCCTGGCCACAGCCTCTGCATCAGTCTTAGCCCTGTCCCAGCCGCCCTCGACCCCCCGGGCCCCCCAGCCCTCTGTCTGTGTCTGGGTGGGCTGACTTAAAGTGTCCCTGAGGTCTCATTCCAGGTAGAGTAGCAGACAGGGGTCTGCAGGCCCCCCCCTCCCCCCCACCACCTCTTCAGCGCCCAGGCAGCTGACCATCCCATTCGAGGCGCCTTTCACACACACACACACGCGTGCGTACACGCACCCAGAGACACACACGTATGTGCTAATGCACACACACCCGTTCGACCACTCATGCACAAACACAGAAGCACAAACACACACGCAATTACAGACATACAGACACACACGCAGTTTAGTGCCTCTCTCACACAGCAGCATGGTCTGAGGTTCCCAGGGTGCTTGGGAGTGGGTCTGGGTCTGGTCTAGGTCTGGTCTGGGTCAGGGTCAGGGTCTGGGTCTGGGTCTAGGTCAAGGTCTGGGTCAAGGTCTGGGTCTGGGTCTGGGTCTGGGTCTGGTGTGGGTCTGGGTCTGGGTCTGGGTATGGGTCTGGGTCTGGGTCTGGGTCTGGTGTGGGTCTAGGTCTGGGTCTGGGTCTGGGTCTGGGTCTGGGTCTGGTGTGGGTCTAGGTCTGGGTCTGGGTATGGGTCTGGGTCAAGGTCTGGGTATGGGTCTGGGTATGGGTCTGGGTCAAGGTCTGGGTCTGGGTCAAGGTCTGGGTCTGGGTCTGGGTCTGGGTCTGGTGTGGGTCTGGGTCTGGGCCCTGTCGGCCGACCACACATTCCTCCAGCACCCTGGCTTATTATTGGAGGAAATTTATAGGGCCATTTATGTAACTGGATTTGAATGACATCGGTCAGGGTTGACTGGGCCTAGTGCAAACTGCAGGGCCATGTGGTCCAGGGAAAACACAGAATAAATCACCATCGAGAGGAGAGAGGGGAAAGAGAGAGGGAGGGAGAAACAGACAGAGAGACAGAGAGAGAAACAGAGAGAGAGAGGGAGGGAGGGGGACGTTAAGGGAGGGGGGAACACTGGTGTTGTTTTCTTTTTGCAAATTGTCGCTATTTCTGACAACACACTGTTGAGCACGTGTTGCTCAACATATTTGTGTGTTTAAAAAAATGACTGACCCCCCCTCTTCTTCTTTCTCTCTTGTTTTCTTGGCATGAGATTAGGCTCTGAAACACCACTGCTTGACTGCATGCCTGCAGTGCGGACACACACACACACACAGACAAGCACATGTAGACACACACACATACACACGCGCACACAGACACAAACAGACGCACGTAGAGGCAGACACACACACACGCACACACACACACACACACACACAGAGGAATGTGTGAAGTTATAGAAAGGGAGCACATTACACAGCGGGGAAAGGTCCAAGCCCTGCAGGCAGACTAGGCAGACAGGGGAGGTGGCGTGTGTGTGTGTGTGTGTGTGTGTGTGTGTGTGTGTGTGTGTGTGTGTGTGTGTGTGAGAGAAAGAGAGAGAGAGGGGGGGGGAGTGGAAGTGAACACCACAAGACACAAGTCGGAAGCCAATTTACAGGAATTCCACCTGTGAGCTCCGAGAAGGAGGCCGCTGGCTGGAGAGACACGCAGCGCACAGCTGTTGCTGCAGGCCGACAGGAAGAGTCTCTATCTACCAGTCTCCCTGCTGGTCTCTCCGCCAACCTCTCTGCTAGTCTCTCTGCTGAGGCCGTTGCATCTCCCCTGCGCACCCAAAACATCCCGCACGCACCAGAAGTAGCTCACCACAGACCACTGAGGAGGAGGAGGAGGAGAGGGCGTGGGTGTATGTTGGTGGTCGGTGCATGTGTCGTTGTGTCTCTGCATGTGTGTCTGTGTGTGTGGGGCCGGGAGGGTGAACACGCGTGTGCGCACACACACACACCCTTCTAAAGCGCTGGAGAGGTGTAAGAGGGCGGAGGGGGTGGTGGTGTCAGCGTGGAGAGGATCTGAGCAGGAGGAGGCTGTAGTCTGCAAGGGGACAGGACCACCCACTCACCACAGAGTCAGGTCGCTCTCCTAGTGTGGGCCGTGCCTAGAGGGATAGCCACGGACGGGGCTAACAGTAGGGGGAGCCATGCGACTCACTCTAAACATTCTGTGTCTGTGTGTGTGACCGAGTGTGTACATGTGTGCGTACGTGTGGCTGTGTGCGTGTGTGTGTGCGTGTGTGTCTGTGTGTGTGTGTGTGTGTGAGTCAGACACCAGCTGCAGCTCTAGCACCAGGGCCAAAGTACTGACAGATCGTCTTTGTGCTGTAGGCCCTCCGTGTCAGCACTACTGTAGCAAAACATGGGTGTGGCTGACAGTCAAGAGATGGAGTACTGATAGGAAGGACCGGGCTTGCTCCGCCCCCTAAGAGGGCCTGTGGCATTGTGGGGGATGTAGTACGAATCCTGGTCCGGACGGTGGAACGACTTCCTGGTCCAGTGTGGTGGTGCGGGGGGAGTCCAGGTGTTTGCGTAGGGTTCGGCGGGGAGCCGAGGGCGGGTAGGAAGGGAGAGGAAGAGTGGGTCTTCCCCAGGTAGTACAGAAAGCGCCAGGGGTCTGGAATGCCCCCCCATAAACCCCCCACCTCATCCTGCCCCCCTCCCTGCACCCCTTCTACCCCGACTGCCGCCCCAGGGGTATGTACTTGCACACCTGGGCACTGGGGAAAACACAACATGTGCCAGGGAGATGGTGGGGGGGGGGGGGGGGGTAAGGGGGCAGACAGACAGAGGAAACAGGAAGCAGGATGGCCTTTGGAATGACGCAGCCTGCAAATAAAATGCCCCTAAAATGTGACTTCATATGGGCGTCCACCTTCGCCAAGTGTATGCAAAGTGTTCTACCGAGCATCTGATATATCTCTATCTAGACACGCAGACAGCCCTGGCTACCTTCCAGGAGATGTTTTCCACATTAGATCTGGAGGGGCTTGTATGCAAAGCCCTGGGAGGTAACCTGACACTTCTTGGCACCACACATCCCGACCCAACATAAACAGCCCCATGCCCCCCTCCCTCAGAAACCCCCCTTAGCCCCCCCCCCGCCCCCCCCAGATGTGTGGGCGAATGCCATGTGACGGACGCCTGTCAGGGGTGAAGGGAGGCCAAGCAGGGCAGAGTGTGTGCACATGTGAGGGGTTGTGTGACTGTGTGTGTGTGTGTGAGTGTGTGTGTGTGAGGAGGAGAGTGTTATCCCCATCAACGATAATGACCACTCTTCACACGATCCACACATCTACACCCACACACACCCACACCCACACACCCACACACCCACACCCACACACACCCAGACAGGACAGTGGCCGTGCGGCGCACGCCCACTCGTCCTTGGGGGTCAGGAAGTGGGAAAAGATAGAAGGAGGCGTTCTCACCATTGAAAAGCTGAACCAACGAGCGGCAGGAATCCCAGAGGATCGCCTCTTATTTACCTCTTTATTTGTCAAGGACTCAGCCGCCGTGCTGGTCTGTTGTTACAGCAGCTATCAGGGCTCCTTCCCATCTGCTCTCACTGAGCAGGAAACAGTAAACACTACTACAGGCACTAGGAGCTCTGGGAAAACAAGCAAAGAAACCCATGTAACTATGGGGATTATGTGGCACTCTGGATTTGGGATATGGCGGAACAATGTTGGACTTTTTCCTAGTCTGAAGCAACAGTCCCTGCTGGTTTACGTGAAGACTGTGTATGTATTGAATCTTGCTTGATCGCTTTGTTATTGTGTCTCCAGGGGCCAGGGCAGACCAGGGCAGACCAGGGCAGACCAGGGCAGGGTGAAAGTGTGTCCAGGGCAGGCCAGGGCAGACCAGGGCAGACCAGGGCAGACCAGGGCAGGGTGAAAGTGTGTCCAGGGCAGGCCAGGGCAGACCAGGGCAGACCAGGGCAGACCAGGGCAGGCCAGGGCAGACCAGGGCAGACCAGGGCAGACCAGGGCAGGGTGAAAGTGTGTCCAGGGCAGGCCAGGGCAGACCAGGGCAGACCAGGGCAGACCAGGGCAGGGTGAAAGTGTGTCCAGGGCAGGCCAGGGCAGACCAGGGCAGACCAGGGCAGACCAGGGCAGGCCAGGGCAGACCAGGGCAGACCAGGGCAGACCAGGGCAGGGTGAAAGTGTGTCCAGGGCAGGCCAGGGCAGACCAGGGCAGACCAGGGCAGACCAGGGCAGGGTGAAAGTGTGTCCAGGGCAGGCCAGGGCAGACCAGGGCAGACCAGGGCAGACCAGGGCAGGGTGAAAGTGTGTCCAGGGCAGGCCAGGGCAGGCCAGGGCAGACCAGGGCAGACCAGGGCAGGGTGAAAGTGGAGGAGAGTGTGTCTTCAACACCCCAGCGGTCCCTCCAGAGCCCCGGGAGCACGTCAGTGTCAGCCCCCTCATGGCCTGACCCTGCCCTCCTGACAGGTGAGCCAGGGCTGAGAGCATTCCTCCTGGGGGATGGAGGGAGGGAGGGGGGCCGGGAGGAGGGAGGGTGGATAACAGGGGGGACGACCACGACGGCACCCCCACACGGAAGGAATTCCACGCTCGCTGCTCCTCCGCGAGCTCACATACCGCCTAATTTGCATCGGTAAACAAGCGGGCGGCAACCTCAAAGAACCCTCCTCCGACAAGGCATGACACGGGAATACCTCTCCCCGGTGTGTGTGCGTGTGCGCGCGGGTGTGTTTGCTCAGCTTGCCACCCATGGAGACGTGTCAGGTAAATATTTGGTGGCGAGGTGAAGAGGGGTTTCAGTCAAGTGCTTGCTCCTCTCCAGCCGTCTCTCTCTGCTCAGAGAGACCTGATCCAGATGGAGACACCGGATCCAGCATTAAACACGGCGAGATCTCTGATGCCGAGCACAGCTCTGCGCACCCTAAACATCCACCTGAACCTCAAAGAGCCCCAAGGAAATAACTCTGTGTGTGTGTTCTGCTCTGTGTGTGTGTGTGTGTGTGTGTGGGGGGGGGGGGGGGGGACACCCCCGTGAAACGCTGGAAACTTGAAAGACGCGCAGATCGTCAACATGAATTTGAGTAATTGTTTGAGCCCCGGCAGTTCCTGTGGAGAACAACGTGACGTGTTCCCTTGTCACGTTTGTCATCTGGAGAGCCAGCTGATGAGAGATGGGAGATGAAAGAGCCATCTCGAGGCCGGTGTGCGTTTCTGTGTGTGTGCGGGTTGGTGTGTGTGTGCCTGGCCGCATTCATGCGTGTGTGTGTGAGCGCTCGGCTGCATGCATGCATGTTTGTGTGCCTGCATGCATGCATGTGTATGTATATGACGAGAGATGTAATTACTTCAATTGTTTCACCAGTAATGATACAGATGTTGAAAAGGGATAAGAGGGACCTTACGGGTGACACAGGGTCAGAAATAAAGTTTAATTATTGGTATAAGTTTGCTACCTATTCAGTAAAACACATTTTAGGCGAAGAACACCCACCATGTGTGTATTGCCAGCCACTTAAGGATGTTCCATTGATTATGCCATCACAGTGTATGTGTGTGCCTGCATGCATGCATGTGTATGTGGGTGTCTGTGTGCTTGTCTGCATGAATGCGAGTGTGCGCATGTGCCTGCCTGCTTGCATGCGTGCGCGCGTGTGCGTGCTCCAGCTGTCTCAGACAAAGATGTTCTGATGAAGACCCCCCCCTTCCATGTTCCTCCCAGCTCAGCACAGCTCAGCTCAGCACAGCTCAGCCAGGTAGTAAAGTACCTCAGTATGATGCCTGAGTCCAGTACAGGTATCACACAGGACAGGCACGGACAACATACCCCCCTCACAACCATCCTCCCCCTATCTAGTCCTAGAGGCCTGCCTCTCCCCTCTCCCCCCTCCCCTCTCTCCCCCCTCCCCCCTCCCCCCTCCCCCCTCCCCCCTCCCCTCTCCCCTCTCCCCTCTCCCCTCTCCCCTCTCCCCTCTCCCCCCTCCCCTCTCCCCTCTCCCCTCTCCCCTCTCCCCTCTCCCCTCTCCCCTCTCCCCTCTCCCCTCCCCCCTCCCCTCTCCCCTCTCCCCCCTCCCCTCTCCCCCCTCCCCCCTTCCCTCTCCCCCCTTCCCTCTCCCCCCTTCCCTCTCCCCCCCTCCCCCCTCCCCTCTCTCCCCTCTCCCCCCTCCCCCCCCTCCCCTCTCCCCTCTCCCCTCTCCCCTCTCCCCTCTCCCCCCCTCCCCCCTCCCCCCTCCCCTCTCCCCTCTCCCCCCTCCCCCCTCCCCCCTCCCCCCTCCCCCCTCCCCTCTCCCCTCTCCCCCCTCCCCCCTTCCCTCTCCCCCCTTCCCTCTCCCCCCTTCCCTCTCCCCCCTCCCCCCTCCCCTCTCTCCCCTCTCTCCCCTCTCCCCCCTCCCCTCTCCCCCCTCCCCTCTCCCCTCTCCCCTCTCCCCTCTCCCCTCTCCCCCCTCCCCTCTCCCATCTCCCCTCTCCCCTCCCCCTGGGGTAGTGCCAGGTGCTCTTACCCTCCCGGGCCACAGAGGGGAGCTGCTGATTTTTACGAGCAGCAGCCCCACGGCCACGCTGGACTCTCTCCGGCTCTCCCTCGAGCCTCCCGTCACTGCATCAACGGTCAAGCGTTAGCTACTGGGAATGGTCTGTTTTCATTAACGTTTTG
The DNA here is from genome assembly GCF_963692335.1 of Osmerus eperlanus. Classification (NCBI taxonomy): domain Eukaryota; kingdom Metazoa; phylum Chordata; class Actinopteri; order Osmeriformes; family Osmeridae; genus Osmerus; species Osmerus eperlanus. The sequence goes on along the minus strand of NC_085042.1, from coordinate 6,289,831 downwards.
GTGTAACATTATCCGTAAGTAATCAGCTGCTGAAATACACGCCATCGGGGGTTGTGTGATTGAAAAGGCTTTGAGATAGACTATTTTTTATCCGAGTTGAAGGCAAAAATATACGTGGCAATCAAATCCGTGATTATTATCGTGTCACACTGAGCCAAGAACCTCTTAAAGAAATTAATTCCTTGAAACATGGACAGATTTATGTATTATCAACTGATTACAATAAATGTAGGAGATCAAATTTGAATACAAGGTATAATAAAATAAAAAAAATTGTCATCAAAGCCATTTATTATATTTACGACAAGTTGAATTCAAAATATGGTTTTCCAAAACCTTGTCTTTCAAACATGTTTCATGTGTCTTTCAACACAACTCTGTAAATATGTCAATCTGATGCAAGATAATGAAAGATTGCGTGCAAAGACATGTTCTGAAAAATACCGTTATATTCAAACCGGCTAAAAATGCCAACCACTTCGAGACTCTATGGATCCAGACAAGATTAATGAGCTGGGAAATTGGACCCAAACACAAACTTTTTTCCCTCCTCAATTCATTACTGTTTTGGCTTTTCTGCTGTGTCCACATGGGAGGTTGCTATAGCATGCATGGTGGAGAAGGATTTGGACTTGTCTGTGTGTCTGTGCTCATTTGTCAAAGATTCCGTCCATTTCTCACAGAGGTTTGAGAGCAAGATGGGGGGTTCCTGAAACGCTTCTGAAGATGCTGGAGGGGAACACACAGAATGCTGTACTGTGTTCTAGCTGTCACACACAACCACTGTCATAAAGGGTATTAACTGGGAAACAAACCTGAGACAAGCCATAAAACAGACAGTAAACCTAAATGCAACCCAGCCTCTGTAGGTAGTGTGTTGAGAAGTGATTTATCACAGTTACAAGGTCGTGTGTGCGCGTGTGGTGTCTGTGTGTGTGTGTGTGTGAGTGTGTGTGTATGTGTGTGTGTGTGAGAGAGATTTCAGCTCTTGCTTTACATGACTCATGGTCTAAGTGTTCCCACTGAAGCAGTTTTCAAAGGATTCATTTGTTTTAGATCAGATGTATGGAGTGTTTTTAAAGTCACTTCCAAGTAATCAGGATTATGAATTATAAATTGTGCATTTTACATAAATAAAACATTCGTTTTCACCAAATAAATATTTGAAGGAGAGGAAATTGCATTTAGATGAACGGTTTTGTATGTCTAGAATCAATCAAATTAAGCTTTGGAAAATCAAACGCTATAAAGTTTGAAATATTTATGCAAGGAGCACAGCAATTCTTTCCAACTAGGAGAGGGTCCAATCACATTGTATGTGTGTATGTTCTCTGATGCCAGGGTGATGTCGTCCTGGTGAGAGGGATTTACACACATCTAAATGCATTTTTCCTTCACAACTAGATAAATAAACCACTCCCTTAAACTGGTTAAAACTCTTAAAACCGTTCTATAAAATACTTTCAAAATGTCCCAATGAATGAAATATAATACTTGTAATGCTAACATTTTGACCAGTGACTGCCTGGATGCAATTATTGCTTGATTTGATCTACTTTAATTACAACAAATACCTTAGTTATAACAAAAATGAATAATTAGAAAATCGCAAATGAGTTTTTTTCCTGCAATTAAAAAGAGAGATTAAAAAGAAGACAATTAGATTAGTTAGATTTGAAATAAAACAAATGATGGATAAAAAACATATTTGCATTGAATTCTTGCTGAGTTGCTTTATTTATATGTACGTTATTAAAGGAATAAAACAGTGATGGGAACCACAAATACATTAGAAACAAGTTTTGAAAGTTCCCAAGTTTTGAAAATTCATATAATTTTCAGTAATATTCATATGATAAGACGAAACATAAGAACATTTTTCTTTATTTAGGATTGTAAATATATTAATTCATTTACTGTACATGTAACTGATTAATCTAAATGAGTACAAAATCCTTATCATTTATTTTGTAAGCAAACACAACAGGCAAAGGAATGTTTTAATTAGAAACAGGACATGTAATCTGGATCCTTTGTTTTTCTTTCAGTCTCAAATGTTGCTCAAAGCCACAGAAATGCCTAATGGATGCAAATGGAGGAAGTGTTTGACATTGCAGACACAGTAGTGCTTGTTTTAGAGGAGTCAGTCGTAAGGGATTCTGAGCCAGGCCACACAGAGCCCCTAATCTGCCCCAGACCCCCCACCCAACTGGAGGGGTCTCCATAACTGTCCGGTCTGAGGTGAGAGAGTGTCACTTTAGCCCCCCAGTGAACGCAAGTCAACATGCCATAATCCTCCCATCACCTAATGTTACACTTCTGGGTCCCGCAATTAGCCAGCTAGCCTGAGCCACCCACACCCCACTGGGCTAGGCCTGGGGCTGGGGAGGGATAACTGGGCTGGGGCTAGGCATGGGGCTGGGGAGGGATAACTGGGCTGGGGCTAGGCATGGGGCTGTGATAAAGGCCTCTAGGCCGGGGCTAGGCAGATGGAACTGGGCTGGGGCTAGGCCTGGGGCTGGGGAGGGATAACTGCGCTGGGGCTAGGCCTGGGGCTGGAATAAAGGCCTCTAGGCCGGGGCTAGGCAGATGGAACTGGTCTGGGGCTAGCCTGGAGCCAGGCCTAGAGAGTGAACTAGTGGTATACGTTTCCATGGCGCTGTGCCAGACTGGCCCAGGCCTGGCCACATGGTCCCTCATCTTTCACTGTCACCACGCTCGCAGGGAAGAGATCAAAACAAATACGGGGGGGCAGCGAGTGCCGGGGATGATGAATCGCTGTAATCAGTATCAGCCTTGCCCAGGCTGCTCTGTGATAGGTCGAGGGTAGGTTTGACAGATTCTTTAAGCAACAAAGTGACGGGAAGCCCAGAGTGCAGCTCTCCGACCCGTAGCGTCGTCTGAAAACAGAACAGTGACAGATACACGGACAACCTCGATAGTATCTCCGCTTTTGAGAACATTTGTTCTCAAGAACCGCTTTCAGATCCATGAGTCTTGTATCTGAAAGCAAACAGCTGAGAGGCGAGGAACACACCACCGTCCCGTCCTTGGCGGGCGCTGCGTCCATTATCGGTTGGCCCTGGTCAGCGGTCATGGCGTTGTAAAATTCCGTGCCACGGTACGAGCTCCATTCTCCACATTGTTTGACTCCCATGTGACTTCCTGCGCTGCAACTGAGCTGGCGTGGAAGAGCAACGCAGGGAAGCTCAATATTTCCCCTCAACCCAACCTTCCCAACGCCTAAACAAAAAGGCTGTTTTCCTGTCTCCAATCGCTATGTATTTCCAGTGTGTGTGCGTGTGTGTGTACGCGTGTGTGCGCGTACACGCGCGTGTGTGTGTGCGGTGAGAGGGCTGTTGGCATTCCTGATACTGGATCCTGTTCTGATCCCCAATTTCACTGTCTGGGGTGTGTGTGTGTGTGTGTGTGTGTGTGTGTGTGTGTGGGGGGGGGGTCTCTCTCCAAATGGACATGTTATCCATTTCCTGCTCCTGGCTCTCAGGGGTCACGTCCCACTGTCATAGAACGAATCTGCGCGTTAAAATCTCACTAAAAACCCACCACGTTTCACATCGGGAGGGGGCACTGGGGGACTCATCAGGTTACCCTCTCCGGGGTCGACGTGTTGCTCCGGAGAACCTCCAGGATGATGAGGGGGAGGAGGAGGAGGAGGAGGAAGAGGAGGTGGAATGGTTCCAGCTCGTGAAAGGTGCATTTAGAGGCCTGGGCTGAGCTTGAAAGAAAGACTCTCTCAGCTGAATTAAAATAACAGACTGGAACAGGATTTAGCGACCGCGTACAGTTAAAAAGTGAAGACATTGACGCTAGCCGTTATTAATTGCTGTTTCTCTCCAATGGAGGAACGCAGGGAGTGGAAAACACTGTGAATACACACACACGCACACACACACACATAGACACACTGTGACTCAGGGCCATCATGTCCTGTAACTAGGAGTCTACAGAAACCAGGCTATGGTTCAAGTTCATGAAAGTGAAGGCCATGGGAGGTGAGGAGTGAGGCGGGCCGGTGAAACTTAGGGCCGGGGCTGGGAGGATGGGGGTAGGGGCTGGGGGGTAGGTGTAGTAGGTGGGGTGTGGAGCTGCGGGGAGGGGAGGTGGAAGGGAGGGGGGGCGGGCGGGGGGGTATATTTGTGGTGATGAGCCTCTGTCTCAGCCTCCCCTCTCCTAGAACCAACATCAGGCCTTCTCACAGTCAAATAAATACGAACCCGCAAGGGGAGTAGGGAAGGACTCGCAGAGGAGGGGAGGGTGGGGGGGGTGGGGGGGGGGTCCTGGTGGTTCCTCTGCTGCATTGAAGCCTATTTAGGCTCATGAGCTGGGCAGAGAGGAGCAAGGCAGGCAGTGACAGATTTATAATGAGCACAGACTCGGCCTTTGCATTTAATACCAGGGCTTAAGACGTATTAGAGACACAAAGGACGCAGATTCAGCTCTGGAAGAAGAAAGGCCTTAATTAATTTGGGGAGATCACCGAGGGCCCGGGTCCATATCACCAGCCCTTTGTGGCAGGAATGCCAGCTATTTACCGCCAGCCCAATAGGACCAGGGGAGGGCCGAGGTGATGATGTACCGGCCGCTTCGCCACAGATAGGAAAAGGATACTTTTCAAAAGCTAAAAGCTTCCCCAGTTTTAAAACAAAGGGAGGAGGGAAAGAGAAGTAGAAGTGATTTAGTAAAGGGATCTGCCCCTCGCTCCCATGCACATTCCTGCCTGTTTGGATCCCTGTAGCACCCTGAGAAATACTCTTCCACCAAACGCTGTTCGTGTTCTCCAAAACCCTCCAGCGTCTTCATCCAACTAGACATCGGCAGGAATACGTTTTGGCCAAACAAGAAACGGATGCTATAACTAGGACAGTCTGAATGATGACATACACGTTTTAAATGTATTAAACACGTTCAGAAAAGTACTTTGAGACGTTTTAACGAGGTTTGGGTTTAAAGCAAAGGCTCACGGGTGCTTGTCGTGACCATCCTGAGTGGCTCTGTGGGCCTGGCAGGGAGGACCGCGAGGGGGAAGCTGCTCTGGAGTGTTGAAGGGCACAGTTGGCAGCTGTCAAGCCTATATTTGTTAACTCTGTAAAGACATGTGGAGAGAAGACCTTCCTTCCCAAAATAAACAAACAGGGGTGGCACACATCTTCCCAGAGAGCTCCAGTTCGGATGAGAAAGATATTCAAGTATTCCTTCATGGCTGGTTTTAGGGTTGGACATGACCAGGTGGAGAAATTGATTTGTATTCTGTGGGCCTAGTGATGGTCACCAACACGTCCACACCTAATAACTTTCATTTTGTAAATAGATTTCCCAGGCAACCGCTTTTATTTCAACAGGATTTCATTTAGGTTGGGGTATAAAGAAGCTTGGTTGTACAACAGATTATCACGGTTTTTCTAAATGTATTTCGTTTGACTCTTATATGGCAGTCAATAAACATTTAAAAAGATTCACTCACAAAACACTTGTAAAGACAACACAATGTTGCACCACGCAGCACTTCGTCTGAATACTGTTACATAGGGTGGGCCTTTCTTAATATCAGATACTGTTTCAAACATGTATACAACTGGATAACTGGACCATACTGTCATGTTTCAAAATATACAATTTTAGATCTTTGTGCGTCATTGCAGCTGGGTGCAACGTGTACCACGTGAACTTAATGTACTTTGTTGAACACCACATTTTGCTGAACTACATCCGTACTTTTCATGACTTGCAATGACGAGGCTAAATGTATTATTTACTATAACGAATAATATATCATAAATTCATTTTGTCCAAGCAAAAGACAATTGTTCGGCCTTCAAATCAAACTCACAAAGGGTGAAGAAAAGCATTTCCGTGAGAAACTAATGTTTTTTGCTGCGTTGGAATTTGTGCTGGACACTGGGGATCATGCATTCGCATAGTAATCCATTGTGTTCGTGTCCATTGTGTTTTATGTTCTTACGTGATGACCAAAATAAAAACGGAATAGGGTTTAACAGGAAAACTGGATTTTTTGAGCCAGAAAGGAAGTACATTTACTGAAAAAGTAAAAAGGAGACATTCTTTAGAAGTTTTCACAATCAGACTCGTGCTTTTATTTTCTCATTAAAAAGAAATCGTCCAAATGGTTTCAATCCTATTTTGTTTTATCAAAACGAATATTGTTATACATATTACTTGGGGAAAGTGTTGTTTGGGAAAAACAGGGTTTCAGTCTGTTCAAAATAAAATTATCTCTAGCTCTAGAGCTATAAAGCACCTGCATAGCTGGTCACTAATGTCGCAGTTCAAACTATGTCCGATGGTAAAATGATCCCGCTATAGTGATGTAGCGACACCTGTCAAATCGATTCGATTACCCCTATTGAAAGAAAATCGCGTGTTTTGAAAGTTTGTTTAGTCTATATTCTTCCTCGGAGCGGATGCCTGGTGACGTTGCTTATCCTGCGTTATCAAGTCTGTGATCTCAATATGGCTACGAGAAAATCAGTCCACTGGAATTCAAATAGGTTCATATTTATTTAACAATTCTAAAACAAATATCTTATCCTATTATAATTTAGTAATATAATGTATTTTTCCATAGGTGGTGACAAAGTAGGCCTAGGGCTTTCGCCGCACTAGATACATTTGCCTATTTCCATTTTTAAAGCACCCTAACCCTAAACAGGCCTAATCCACAAACATATGTATTTTCTTTATTAGGATATCATTTAGGCTAATCGATGAGAATCATGATTACATAAACGTGATATGGGCTAAATGTTTGTCATTAAATATTTTTTGATTTGTTTCCACTGAATTATGTTTGGTTCAATAATCCGAAAGAACCGTTAAAATAGCCTATATAGGCCTACACGTACAACTTTTTAAAATAGGCTGAAACATAACCTAAAGGAGTACATGACTTAAGCTACTTCAAACTTTCCTCTCAAGAAGAATCTAGGCTACATCTTCTTTTTCATCTTTTATCAATGTTTAAAAACCAAAATAGCTACTGGTAGAACTATGCTCTTCTGATCATTGATCTTCTGCTGTAATTTCTGCAACATTCATAAAATGTAATGAAGCCATACAAAATCATATTTTGATGCAGTTAAATTGCTTCCTATTGGTGACCAAACAACCTAAATCTACAAATTAAACATTTTTTACTGATTGTGAATTTCAAATCTCACTTGGGATTATCAACCATTGAATCTCCGTCCAATCGTCTTTGTTCTATATGATGAATAGAAAAGCCTTGGGCAGTCATGATCCATCACTCAAAGATCGATACTTGCGTTTGGTTATTTGTTCACTTTTCCTCGAATGCCTGTAGAGAACGAAGGGACACCTTAAATTGGGCAGCCAGTCAACAACCAGCTGTCAACGGTGAACTGCTAACTTCCTCCCTGTCTTATTCAAGAATTTAGACAAATATTTTGATAGGATAGAGTTTATATACGGAGCGCGCCGTCGTGGGCCTTGCAGTTCCAGTCACGCTATATGCATGTTAAAATTATTATTTCATGATCGTTAGATGCCATTTGATTTATTATCTGATAATTGATCTAAAATCGTAATTGCATAAAACATGATTTAATCTGTATGCAATACCTAATTCAAGATGCATCTGGTATAATGTTTTTGGTTTGACCTGCAAGTCTGTGTTTATGATGGTGCTTTTAAAGCTTAATATTCACATGCCATTATTGGTCGCACCCTTGTCTAATCGAGTGGAAACAGTGTCGTCCCACCTGGAGAATGTAACCCGACTCATATCACACATCTGATCACACACAAATAGCAAAGAGCATGCCTTAACATTTGCTATATCCTAAGTTATTTAATGAGGCGTGGACGGGAGCCCTTGTTTTAGTGATTTATCTTGTTACCACAACGGAACATTCAAGCGCAGACAGTATGAGCCCACACACTGTCAACTAAATGAATGGACATTAGTTGTTTTTTACACCAAAGAAAAAAAAACTAGATACAATTCACATCTGAATAAAAAAGTAATCAAATAAACATGCCTGCTCTATAATTTTTTTTTTTTATGTGTCTAGCTATTTGTATATTGTTGATGATTGATCGTAAATTACCAATTATACAAATATTGAAGAAATCTATGTCAGGTTTCCCAGAAAAATGTAGCTACAGTGCAGACCCTTGGAACACATCACGTGAGGAAAAGATAAGGCTTTTTGTCAGGCTATTCAACACATAAATCTGAAATAAAGGTATTAGATCCTCAAGGGTCCTGATCGAGGTTTTTCAGTTGCTTGCTGTAGTCCTACAGACCTTAAAATAGTTAGGATAGATAGGATATTTAAACTAATAGTTTTAAATGTCATTGTCATGTAGCCTATAAGACAGGACGTCTGGAAAGTAGCAATAACCACTTAAGAAACATATTCAACCTTCGTGCTATGGTTATATCTATCAAAATTAAAAAGACCACCGATTATTTAGGCTATCACATGAATAATGTCGGCCTAATTAACAAAGAAATCATATTGGGCAAATGTCAACTATCATCATATTTAATCATGCCTTTAGGCGTCAACGAAGTGCATATAGCCTACAGTTTATTCAATTTAAATGCGGCAAACATTTTATTTTACCTTTTGAATAACTTGAACTGACCAATATTCAACTGTTATAAAATGCTTTCAAATCAAAAATTTTATATATAGCCTAGCCTATGTAGGAAAGTGCTTTATAGATTTCGAATGATAAGTAGGCTAACAAGAATATTATCCATACTTGACCTTTAAAATAGGGGACGCAATAGCTCGTTTTAGGCCAAGTGTTTTTGTAAAAGTGCTTCTGGGCTCATTGCGCAATAAAATGAATCTTACTGAAGAGCCAAGCTACTGGTATGCGAGGCTGTTCATCAACACGCACACCTGAAGCATGGCACGAGACGCCATATGAGTCACAACAACAGGAAACACGGCCCGTGAATCAATACAACGCCACAAGTCACTGGTTGAATCGGTTGCAATCATGGCTAATATGAACGAAATTATGAAGAGAAAAAGAATTAGGCATAATAGACACCGTTTAAAGTGTTCTATTTACATGCCATGTCTTTGCTCGGAACGGGTGGACAAATGTGTTTTCTCACATTGTAAAACGTTGGACTCCTGCCATAAAAAATTAAACATTTAAATGTAAAACTTGAATATAGCCTTCTCCTATTGGGTCGCATGTGCAGTTGGCCTTTAGCAAATTCCTTAACAGGCTCTTCCCTTTTATCAAGTTCTGTATTCTGTCCGTTATCACCTGCGTATTTACAAAGGACGCTTCCGACTTGGCAATGATGAAGTGAACTGGTATCAATGGCATCATCTGATAAAAGGAAATACAAGAGCGTGTCTTGAGGTGCACTACTTGATCTTTCACGATAGCTATTATTTTATGAAGTGCATTGGCTGATACTGTCTGGTTTACGTTTTACCGTTAATGGGCTCTTGCAAAATCGCAAATAATGTCGCCGCAATTAAACCCTAAATTGACAAAAGGCCTGTATGCCAAAATTGTTGTGATATAAATTAGTTAATGTTTGTGGCTCAGCCCAACCCCGTGATCTAAATAAAATAGTATAGGCCTTAAGACTGCCTGAAAACAAAGGATCGCCACAGTAGTTTATTTGTACGTAATTGCACCAAGACAAACGTCCAAATCAAACAGGGATAATCCGCAAAGACAACAAGCAGCCGCTAACTAGGTTATCCCATTAGGCACGTTATTCGGTCGCAGGTGTAAATTAGACTCAATCCGGTTGCTATATCAGCAGCTCAACAACAAAACATAACTTATGTTACTATTCATAATTGTAAACGTTGATAAGCTGATAACCAGACAGATAGGCTACTGTAACGCAAGACAAAAGGTCAAGTGTTTTTTTAAAAGTCACTTGCTTTACTCACTCGGCGCATGTTTGTCCTTTCACGCGAGCGCAGAACTTTGTTTACTGAATACAACTCACCATGGACAGAATTGCTGCTTGCCTAAATTCTAACTTGTCAATAAACATAGGCTACAGAGATTTGTTCTACACTGTTTGAAAATTACATATCTTATCAAAGGGGTTTGTGACCAAATACACACATTTAAAGAGGTCAATACCCTCACTCAACAATGTTTTGCATATTGACAGGCAAGTAAAATGAATAGCGGATCATAGGATAGATGAATGGGTGAATGGAAGGATTAACGCACTCACCATGTCATTTGGGCACTAGGCTATAGCCTACAGTATCCAACGTATACTTCAGAAAACAAATGATATATGAGTGAAGTTAATATATCAACAGGGATAGAGACGGTGTCTATTTTCCAAGGGGGTAGCTATCTGTGCACAGCTAAATATCCCACGGAAACTATAATTTACTGTAAAAATGCTGCACTTTGAAGCCGGACATCCGCAATGACGTTTGAGTTTTTTCCTGATGTGAATTCAAATTTGGCACTGTGATTGACAAGGTCTTATTCAAATAAAACATCCAGAGGAGAGCGTGCACACTTTTTTTGAGCCCCTGCACGGGAGGCGTGGAGCTCTAACTTTTGACATTCTCTCAGCAGTAGCTTCTCAAGCAGACTAGCGAACTCTTATGACATCACCCAGTCATCGAATGGGAGAAGAAGAGAAAATCTCAATGTGTATGAACAATGTTTTCGTACAGGACGAAGAATTTGGGGAAATGAATTGACTTTGAGTATAAGACAGTTCTTTAATGTGATTATATTCAAACCGCCGCGTGGGAATACTTTGCTTGGATAACACAGGATCGTCACTTCGACAAAAGTACATCACCAACGAACAGAGACGAAATGTAAAACTATTGCTGCATTCCTGGCCATTTTTCACAGCCCTCTCCTGCATTCTGGAACAGACCGAATAGAAAGCGAGGAGACGGTTTCATTCGACTAGATTTCTTGCCTATGGACGACAGTGGTCCCCTCTCTCCAAAGGCAAATGCTTTCAGTATTGCCTCTCTGATTTCAGCTGCGGAGCAAGCAGGAAACGCAACATTTGACAAACACGGCACTGGTCTGAACAAGCAAGACCAGCATAACTGCTACAGTTCCTTAAAAATGCACTACAGCACTGTCACGAGGGAGATGGAAGGTACGCGTTATTGACAATTACCTAAATGTGTCTGTTACTCAATATGTTGTGATAGGAGTTGTCGTCGTTGGTGTTTCAAAGAACCAATTCCGTAACACACCAGAATACGCAACTTGGCATTTCTGCGTAAATTCGAAATAGCCGTCTATCAACACATTCTGTCGCGTATAGGCTATAACACATTTTAAACTAGCGCAACTAACAGACCAAGGCTAACCTATCCCAACTATTCTGTTGAGAGACTCCCAGAACCGCTCTGTATGTAGAATATCATTGTTGTAAAAAGTTGTTGTGTCCAAATCGCACAGAAGCGACTTCTTGATAAACTCTAAGAAGGGAACACACATAGGAGACACCAGGCTGGGGGCATCGGTGCGTAATGGTAAAAACAGTCTATCATAAGACAATTCAATATAAGTGGATTATCTTATTTGTAATGTAAAGATAATTTAACGCATATTCACCTCGATACGTAACGATGCGTGTTTGCCTATGCAAATGTCTGTTTGTTTACCTTGTAAAAGTTTACACTCCACTGTGCCCGTCTATTGTTAAAGAGGACGATGTGGGCGATACCCTTATCCAAAAGTAAATGGGTGCCGGAAAGCCCATTAAAAGGGGCGCACTTCTCTGTCAATCAGTCTCGTCCCAAGGCGAGGAAAGGCACATTACCTGCAGTTCCTTATCTAAATAGAAATAAGAACCGGTTCTATCGTGAAGGGGAGGCCCTATGTGAGAGATAAGAGAGGAGTCTGGGTTCCAGTGGAGCACACAGCAGCAGTGCAGATAGGAGGCCGCTTGGAATACTTATGAATACGATCCATCGAAAAACCTCACGCGCGCTGACTCACTATATTCTTGCGGCCATACCGATTTTGGTCTGCGAATTAAAACTAGGACACCAGCAAATACAAAGTTCCGATTGAACATTTTTATTTATACCTTTGGATATTTTTTATAGGCTAGTACAACATACATTTTAGATAGGCTGTCGCTCGCATCGGATGCAACAGCAAGGATTAATGGACGCGCGAAGAAGCTCGAAACGGAAACACATTTAAAGAAATAATTTAAGGGAAATAACTGAGACTTTCAACTGATTGTACACATATTTATAACACAAATAATAAATCCAGCTTTTGGAATGATTTCAGCAATATCCAGCCCGTGGCTCACGCAGCTGTCCCATTTTTGCGATGTTGCAGCCTTCACGACGAGCAGCATAAGCAGCCTCAACACACCAGGGAGTTTCCACCTCTCTCCTTCCCCGGGGGATCCTTACGGTCAACATGAAACCCACTTTGAGCCCTGCCCGGCCGCTCAACACAGTTACAACTACTCGGGGTCGAACCAGACCCAGGCCCAGCAAAGCGACACCGGGACATCCAACTGCTCCTCCTCCTCGTCGAGCTCTACACCGAACAGCAAGTCTTTGGTGAAAAAAAATCCTAAAGTGGCCAACATTAATGTTCAGTTGGAGATGAAAGCTTTATGGGATGAATTTAATCAACTTGGAACGGAGATGATCGTAACCAAGGCTGGAAGGTGAGAAGCCTCGCAGCTCATGTAGTCGAACATCTCATGCATGTGTTTGGTTGACTGATATCTACTGATAATATCCCATAAAACCACACGCACAAAGGAAGACCAAGTCGGTCGTTTAAAAGTTATGAAGATTCTGAGAGCGTTTCTTAAATTTAGGAAATCTTTATTTGGCAAATAAGTCAACCATTGAGCGCTTGTGGGAATTGCTTTACAAACCTTTGAAAGGGTAACCGCCTACATTTTTTGACCTGAATATATTTGGCATTAGAATAGTTCCTACAATAAAAGCTCACTATATGGAGAGTTAACTAAATGCAATCATACATCGTATAAAATCTAGCCTAGTTTTATAGGTACTACAATATCTTGATTAAATTAATTTGTTTAACCAAACTTATTGTTAACATAGGCTATATTTACCTATCTTCTTATCAAAACGTGTGCAAAAGAAACCCTGTTAACACAATTATATTGAATCATGAAAATACAGAGTTGAATGTCTTTATCAAAGTTTGCAAAATCTAAAAGTATTTGGAATTTGGAAATTGATGATAAAAACACATTTTGTAGAAATAAAACCGACCTAATTATTTCGAGCTTGAAACATGGAGTATAAAGTACATAATGGCATGTTTATATTATAGCTCAAATTCACAACAAACAAGACCACACATTTTTTTCCTGCAAACTCAAACCCAGATTTACGTCCTATTGGTTAGAGATCATCAAAAGCCAAGGAATCATTGGACACATGATTAGTTAATTAGTATAAATCAAACCTGTAGATGTCTGCTTACTCACTGCTTAACCAAGTTTCCTCTTTGTAAATTGCTTGATGTGGGCATATGCTAATAAGATTGATTCAATAGATAAAGCCTTTTCCTTTCCACGCATGCGGTTATGGGTTGTGCAATTGCTCTCAGTTAATTATATGGTTCTTAAAAGATATGCCTGTTTCATTTCTACCAGGCCTAGACTAGGCCCAACAATTTCATTAGTCCTGAAGTTTTTGTATAATAAACAGTGCTTTGATACGCTGTTTAATGCATGCTAAATGTATGCATTCCAAAATGTGACGTTGATATTTGAGCAGTCAACTTATTTGCAACGGGGAAATTGAGCAGTGAAATCCTCCAGCGCCCATTAATACTATTATTAGCTATTTTCAGTACAACTTGCACTATGATACGACAGAAAAAAAACATATCTAGACATGTATATTGAAAACAAAAAATACATGGGATGTCTTGGCGATTTTAGGAGATAGTGAATGCTTTGCAAGGCCAGCTTTATCCACGCCAAAACCATGAAGACTATGATTTGCTTTTTTTAAGTATTTGATCTGAAAGGCAACAGACGCGGTTTACCTAGTCTCCGTTGCAGACTGACAGTAAGAAGATCTGTCATTTCAAAGACACAGGGAACATACGATCCGAGGGAGGACACTTTAAGAGCTACTTTAGCCTCACCTATCCACAACTGCTGTCTTGAAAAGACACTGAAGCTAATTGAGCGGTAATTTCAAGATCACTTTCACTAAAACCTTTCCATGTCTTCAGACATATCCCTAATTATAAATACATACGAGGTATAAGCATTTAAGACAGAAGCAAATGGTAGATTATCCGGTGTGTGTGTGTGTTCATGTGACAGAGCGGGCCTGGAATCCATCACTTTGTGAAACCAAAATTCAAGTGAATTGCTTAATGTTATACAATATACACGAGTACAACAAAGTAGAGTCACCTTAGACTAAGTGTTCTACTTTCTTTAACCAGTCAGTGAATTGTGTCATATGCAATAGCTTGCTACCTCAATCTTTCTTGAACAGACGTCATTACACGAGCTATAGGGCCTATCGTTAGGCTACAGCTATTTTCATTGTATTATTCAATTGACCATTTTAAAGAAAAGAAAATACCTATACAACATTAATAATTTCGTAAAGGGTATTTTCTTTTAAAACACGTTCACAGGGCAATGGTTTTCAACATGCAGAAGCACACTCTAACTTGGCTTTGTTTGTGTTTTAGGCGCATGTTTCCAACGTTTCAAGTGAAGATATTTGGGATGGATCCCATGGCAGATTACATGCTCCTAATGGATTTCCTACCTGTCGACGACAAACGATATAGGTAGGCCTACTTACATCACAATAAGTATAGGAAATTACCTATAACAATTGTTTACCATAGCATACTTTTTTTTATCTATTTAGTGGTCCTTCAGTGGGCTGTCGTGACATAAAATAGACTACCCATTATTCAGATATATGTTCATACTGTTTCTTATTGAACGTGGTTTTCTCTTCAGGTATGCTTTTCATAGCTCCTCGTGGCTGGTCGCCGGTAAAGCAGACCCTGCAACCCCCGGGAGAGTGCACTACCATCCGGATTCCCCCGCCAAAGGCGCACAGTGGATGAAGCAAATAGTCTCATTCGATAAACTCAAACTCACCAACAATCTACTGGATGACAATGGGCATGTACGTACTTTGGAAACAACAAACCCAATGTTTCAATCTATTCCGCCATCTATTCATGCAATCTAATCATATCCCCAACGGGATGTGTGTATTTGTGCCTAAAAGTGCAATTATTTTCACATAACGCATGCACAGCCATACACCGCACAATCCTAGCGCAAATGTTGTATTTAAATTTGTTGTGATCTCCAAGAACCTACAATTAACAAATCATTTGGAATAATTGTTTGTTAAATAAATATGAATAGCTATGCATCACGTGCATGCCTCATATCCGTGAATACCTCCAAGGTTTCAAATTCTCATGTTTGTAGCCTAGCGAATGTGGGGTGAAACGTTTGCAGGCCCATACGATTTTACCCATTACAATATATACAATACATTGCTTTTTAAAACGTTTTTTTTTTTTTTTTCAGATAATTCTAAACTCCATGCACCGATACCAGCCGAGGTTCCACGTTGTCTATGTCGACCCTCGGAAAGACAGCGAGAAATATGCAGAGGAAAATTATAAGACTTTTGTTTTTGAGGAAACAAGATTTACGGCCGTCACTGCCTACCAGAATCACCGGGTAAGAACCAACACTTTTGTGCCACCGTTTGAATTAGGCCTATACCATTTTCAAGATATGGGAATTAATAGCGTTTTTTATGGCTGAATTAGTCTAGGCTTAATTAGCGTAGTCTAGGCTAGGCTACTATTCTTTTTTAAATGTGTTTGCCTAACACATTTCTTTGGAATTGTAGCATATTCGTTTAAAAATAAGATAAGGCTATTGTAGTGGACTATCCCGTGGTTGCTGAACATGGAAACAAAGTCTTAATCGTATAATTGTCTGATTAATGAGGTGTAAAGTAAACTGCTTAGCTCGTCTCGTTGAAGCGCGACCGAATAGTTGACGAAGTAGCCTATAGGCACTACACCGTAAGAACGAACATTAAACTTGCCTGATAATTCCCTGTCACGTTATTCATTTTTATTAATTCTTATTACGTTTCAGTAAAATGTTTTGACCTGTTCTTTCTCACTGATGTTCCAGCACAGCTGTTCAGATTAGCTTTTTGTCTGTTTCTTCCTCATCCATGTTATCAGTTTGACCCCTCGGTCCAATTTACACCAATGGACTTGCAATAGTTTGTTTTTCCAACTCACTGCAGACATTCTTGGCCGTATCATTTCATTCTTGAAAGTTCAAAACAACACTACACTGAAAAAATATGGCTTGATGACTGCTAATTCACCGCATTGGCAATAGCAATAAACAGACGCAGGCATTTCTTGAAACATTCCACTAAAATATATGTGATAAAATAAAGATTAAAAAACAATATTCATGCTACTTCCATTTGCATGAATTGTGTGTTCATGGGCGTTTAAAACAAAGTGTTTTCTTCATTAATAGACTTAATAGATTCCGAACATTGTTTATGTGGAAATGGCCGTGACATAGTCTTTGACATTCGTTTTCTTTGTTTTGTTTTAGATCACGCAGCTGAAGATCGCCAGTAATCCGTTCGCCAAGGGCTTTAGGGACTGTGATCCGGAAGATTGGTGAGCATCAGACGTCTTCATAAGTCATCTACAGTAGATAATCAATAAAAGTTTTCACTGTATGTTTTCTGAATAGTCAGCATAAGTTAAAACAAATGAAAAAAATCCTGCAAAATATGTAGCGATTTTATTTCTCAAAAGAGCTACCCCCATATCTCACATATCATATGCTACAATAACTTGTACACTATTTTGAGCAGCCCATGTAAAAATCACGAACAAAGAGCCAGTGCATTGAATTTCTTCCATTGCTTTCTTGTTTAAAAAAACGTTGATACATTTCATAGGTGTCAGGTACAAAGATTACATGACAAAAATCCACTTTTATATCTGTTATGTTAATGGATTGATGCAGTGTTCTCCACCATTTCAGTTAACGTATAATAAGGATAGTGAGCTTATGACACATACATTAGCATGTAACTGAATACATTCTCTTTACTCCAGGCCCAGAAATCACAGACCAGGCTCTCTGCCAATAATGAGTGCTTTTGCCAGAACAAGGAACCCAATGTCGTCTCCCCCACAACAGAACGGCTCTGAGAAAGGTCTGTACAGCCATCTCCTTCTTTGTTTAAATGGAGAAATGATCATGTTCATTATGTCCCAAAAAAGTTAAACATCTACTTTGTTTCATCAAAGGAGCAGCAAATAGGAGCAAAAGCTAGCTTCTGGGTTCTATTATATGTCCATTTCACATTCCAAAAGCACCATGTAAAAGAAAAACAAAGCAAAAAAGGACAACATGAGATTAGCTGGGCTAGTTCAATCGTTGTTGTTAACATGTGCTTGCCCCGATGCGGTGGATAATACCCTGTCAAGTCGCCCATCTTTGACCGTCCTAATGTTTGTTGTTCATTTCAGACGATAGGAGGGACTACGACCGAGACCCCAGCGGCACACCCATCCACGCCGACCCCGCTCACCAGCTGATGTCCCGTGTTCTTAGCCCCGCCCTCCCCGTTCCCGGAGGGCTCCACGGCGTGCCCCTCAGTGGGGGGCGCCCCAGCCCCCCTCACGACCTCCGCCAGGACGGACACACCCTCCCCCCGGACACCCTGCACCACCACCCTTACAAGTACCCCACCACCTACGAACATTACCTGGGGGCGAAAACCAGGCCCTCACCCTACCCCTTGCCCGGCATCCGAGGACACACGTACCACCACCACATGAATCCTGCTACGGCTAACATGTACTCGACCAGCTCCCCGGCTAACTACGACTACGGGCCCAGATAATGACTGTGTTCTGGGTTGCTGCCCACCACATCTGGGCTGCGGCTAACTGCCCCAGCTGGAAGCAAACGTGCAGGAAAACAACAACTTTTCTCTAGCTGCCTTCTGCAGCCGTGTGAGCTGCGTTCAAGGGCGCAGGCATGTTTCTTGTTGCTGGCTGATGCAGAAAGAAAGAGAAAGAGTGAGAGAGAGTGAGATGGGGGAGAAACTTTATTTATTTAAAGGAAACATATCTTCACAGGATGTGCAGACTGGTCCTTCGAGCCCGAGAAGAGATCTTCTTTAGCCTTTGAACTCTGACAGCGTTAAGCTCTGTCAGGGCCCTACTGGTCTGGGCAGAGCTGCAGACATTGAGCCAGCTAACAGAGAAGGCAGGAGGCTTCTCTCTTAAACATGGATGGTGCATTATCACGGACTGGAATTGCAATTTTTTGTGTGTGTTGGATGCACTTTTTTTGTTTTTATGTTGCTTTAAAACAAAGCCATACGTTATATAGTCAAACAAGCTTCTAGATAGACAAGATATTTGCATGTTGAGGGTGTAGTAGGTGTCGGCCCTGAAATGTTTTTGTTTGAGATTGAAAAAAAAAAGTTTGATATTTTGGACGCTTTTGACCATCGTGAGCAGCTCTGAGAAGCTTGTACCATGGCACTGACTTGTAGCAATTCTAAGTAAATAAAGAAGCAGAATGACTGTTCTGTAACTGTAAAATAAATATTAACTTCTTTACATTTAGTTATACATTTATTTCCATCAACCATTCATTCAGACACCTCTCTGCTGTTTCCAGGAACAACCATGACTCACAAATTGCATTGTTTGAGTGAAATAGATGACTGTGTCCAGTGTTAAGCACAGGATAAATGCGAATATGCTGTATCAGATAATAGTTGCACCGACAAATATACAAAGACAAAATCGATGCTAGTGAGTGCAAATACTGGCAATACGCACACACACATTAACACACACTTTGAAAATAATAAATAAGAAAAAATAATAATTCAATACTGCCCTATATACAGAGAAAAGCATCACATTGTGTGTTTATGTGTGTGTGTATGTAGGTTACATGATTTAACAATTTGGCAAACTGTACTATGAATGTTACGGTCTTAGACATTTACAGAACAATATAGGTAATAATACAATTAATAACAATAATAGTAGGCCTATAACTATATTAGTGACAACTGTTTTGTTTCGGTTCTGATTAAACATGGCGCTCTCGTAAACTGGTTTAGTAAAACCTTTCTATCACAACATTCTGCAGTTGGTTAGGTGATGATATTGGGTAACAGTCATAATAAAGGTCAGTTTATATGAGTTTGCGAGTGAAACAAGCTTCCAGTAAAAAAAAAGAAGCACGGTGCACGTTGAAGTCTCATCTTACTGGGCCTATTAGTCACTATTAGGAAGGAACTGAGGTAGATTTCACAAATAAAAGGAATATTTTCCTCACACTGATAAAAGGAAAACATTGAACATTTCCCTTCAGAGGATACAATTCCTCACATGAAATGAGACAGTTGAGCGATATTTTTAGGCCAGGACCTTTCTGTGGTCTATCCTGTGCAATGATCTCCCTATTTGAAGTCTCGTGAGGAATGTGTTGTCACTGGTAATTCGTCCTTGCAATAATAAATAGTTTGGGGATTTGTGACGGTCAGGTACAATAGGAAATGTTAATGATTCATTTGTGTTTTTCTCCTCAAAAGCGAGGAACGTTTCATCTCGAGCGACGGAAAAAGGACGTCCGTGCACCCAGACCTCTGACTGTTAAAGGTGCCAAAGGTTAAATAATGTTTCCACTCATTTAAACGACTAATTGATCGTATAATTTCTGTTTTGGGTATAAAATCAACAACCGAGCAGGAGCACGAGAATGAACAGATGTGGAATTCACTCACATTCAGCAACATTTAGGCCTATCTAGCCTTTGCTTCCATAGGCCTACTGAAGATTCCGGCTACAATAAAATGGGATTTCTTCATTATAACATCCTACACTGATTTATTTATTAGTTTTTTCCAATTGGTTATTTCTTAGTCTTACTAATGTTGTCTGCAGTCTTATATGTGACTTCCCATAGGTTATTTGAGACTAAATCGTATCTATCATTAAAACACTTTTTCCGAATTAGTCCTGGGACTACACAGGAAGAACTAGTCTAGAGATTGGCCTCCCTTCGCGTGAGCCGAATCCCGGTAGAGGTAATCAGAAGTTGGCCGTCAGGAAGGCGAGGATACCGAGACCCAGGACTCTTCCGTTAGATCGACCCAGCTGTGTTTATCCTTCCGCGCTTCGCCTTGATGTGAGGCCGGCGGTGGTCGAACCTGTGCCCCTCTCCAGCTGGCAGTTAGCTGGGGCCCGGCAGGTGAGGACAGGACCAATGACCGTCCAACTGACGACTAATTACCGCTTTGACACAACAAAGGTTTTTCAAAGTAGGCTATTATTTATTAGACGGAAGAGAATATGAAACTAAAAACAATATTTCGACCATTTCACCCATGAGTGTCAAATCGAAGCTGACAAATCCCTCAGTTGATCTATCAACTCAGCAGTGGTCAAGTAATTTAAGGTCATTTTTAGAGGTCACATTTAGACAGACAAATTTATACAAACATTGAATATGGACATTGGCTACTCTATTAAATAGCTTCGAAGTTGCCTTAATGAAATCATGCCCGCCAGAGGAGACACACGGAACTGCAGTAGCCTATGCCTAATAGGCCTATTATTATGGGTTAATAGTTTTTAGTTGGCGAGGACATTAGATCTATCTACAAGCATCAAATAAAACTTTACATAACCTAAAACAAATATGACATCTCTCAACGTAGGCTCGGTGTTAATCGAAACGCAAATGCTTTACACGGCTATCACTAACGCATGATACAAATCTCAATAAATATTTGAAGATGCTGCATTCCTAACATATGGCTACATCATTTAAGCTACAACAACACCGCATGTTCTGTTGTTTAAACAAATTCAACTGCATTCCATTCATTCGACTCCACGCACGTTTGCGTGCATGGTGTGTTTAAGGCTGAACCTGTGGAACAAGCAACTTTAAAACGACGTTTAAGAAAAGCAAACGCGTACTTTTTAGTCTTTCTAAATATGCACAGATGTCTCCAGCCTCCCCAAAATACGGTGCCAAATGTTTTGCCACTGACAGATGAGGAGACGAAGAAGAACCCAACGCATCTTTTGACACCCATCTGCATGTGGAAGGTCTGTTGTGACAGGCCGATCAGAGTTGCACTCGGTTTGTTTTACCTTTGTGTACATTTCTGCTGCCGCACCTCTGCAACTTGGCATATCTGGGGAGAGATATTAAAAACATACCTGACTGCAGACTCTCGGGGCTCGTTTACCTTGGGCACGTGGTTCCTATTTTCCCCCGCTTTTCAGCGACCGTAGAGGTTTTAAAGTTTATATTTAATTTGCTATCGATGATGGACGTTTTATGCTGAATACAAAAGCAAGTCATCACCAGAGAGCGGGAACCGTGATGCTTCACATACAATCAATAGAAAAAAAACAAGCTAGTCGTCTGCATGCACAAGATTTTACAATCTTGTTAATTTTCATTTATATCTTCAGTCAGTCACAGTACTGCTCACGCAACAGTCACCACCTAATTAAACCCATAATTACAGAAGCTATCCAATCACAAAGCATAGCTGAACCTTTCCCTAAAAGACTAAAGAGAACACACTTGAGGCGTGGAGTATTTTGTCAGTATCCGGCACCGTCATGGGGCACCCGTTCATTTATTGACTTCCTAAATCATTTATTATGAGTTGATTTACGACGTGGACGCACTTCGCTTGTTTCTTCTCGTTCAACCCGCAACTGCGAGGGACTGCCTGGTATTTGATTTAGCAGAGAATGGGCGGAAGCCGCCCCCCGTCACCTCTGTTATTTGTTCAAAGTCTACAGGAGAAGTAGGAAGCTATTATAGATGGGAATCCCTGCAGAGGTCAGGGACGGAGGTGTGGAGGAACAGTGGAGGGACACAAGGACACGGTCTACGACAGGGAAGCTCGGGTAATGGCGGGGCTTGTCTTTCCTCTGAGCTGGTAACACGGAGTTTGTGCCGGTCCGGGCACTATGATGGCACTAGCCTTCCTGTAGCGTCTAGGCCTGCTCTAGTCTGGGTCATCCCACAAGACGGGTCCTTTATGAAGCAGAACGCCCCGAAGCTGTTTGAAGTCCCGTCTGTAGCCTATACGGCCGTGTAAAGTATGAAGTTCCATGCAGCTCGATGACTCACAAGGATATTGTTAGAAGCGGCATTGACTCTCAAACGGGAATAAACGACCTCTCTTTTCCAGCCTGCCTGTCAGACTTTGAATACACCATGAATGTGACAAATTAAATGAAAAATCTACAGATTTTATAGAAGGCGTGTGCAGATACTTAGAGTAATAATTAATCCATGTATAAAGAACATATTTTATTAATTAAAAAATATTTTAAATTTCAACAAATATGGCCTCTGGGTGCACAGTACACAGGCCTATACTATTCAAACATATATAAACCTAAGCAATGCTAAAGAAACTCAGTTGCCTTAGGTTATTATGGGACAATAGTGACTGTCACTCGTTTAAACCTGCTTTGTGTGTTCTGCCCGGCTGCAGTGATTAACCTTGTTTGAATAAAGCAGGCCAGGTCAAATCAGGGTCCGTGTTAAACTCAGACCTGGTAGAAAAACAAGCCTGGATTACACAGTCACTCAGGTGAGACTCACACCTCAAATTCAAGTCCCCTCAAGCACATCTCCCCCCAGATGAGCAAACACACTGAAATATTTTTTAAGATTTTGACATTTTGACAAAAATAATAAAACATCAGCCTTTTGGACTGAACACTTTTTGAATTCATTTTTTTTTTACTCATACTGTACAGTGTTTAGAATGCAGATGTATGTGGTCTTGGGTGGCAACTTGTGAAAGAAAAATGGAGGGATGAAAAACAGTGAATGCTGTGATCTGGGAAGCACACACAGCACATTTAAAAAAACAAAAGCTTGTTGTAACACACATGGCACTCCCCTCACATCAACATCAACAATGTGACATGCAAGTCATCAACCTAAGTTAACTCTGCCATGGCCTTGATCACAGTGTAGAGGACTCTCTATGGAGGGGTAACACCGATATCATTTAGGAGTTCACATGTCCGAAGAGCTCAAAGGACTCGGCGCCTTAGCCAGTGTGCGAGGCGTCGTTGTATATGGACCAGAGGCTGATGCGCCGGTCTTTGGAGCCCGCGGCCAGAAGCCTGTGTGTGGGGTCTGGGTGGTCTGAGAAGGCCACGCTGAGCACCATGTCAGTGTGATGCTGGAGCACGGCCAGGGGCCGCAGCCTCTTCCAGCCGAACACCCGCACGCGGTGGTCCCAGCCGGCCGACGCCAGGATCTTGCCGTCCTCCCGGACGCACAGTTGGGAGACCCCCGGGTTCACCAGGGGAACCGGGTCCTGGGCCTGAGGGTCCAGCCACACCAGGCAGCGAGTTAGACAAGCACACACACACACACACACGAGCGAGAAGAGTTTGTCACGGTGTGTCCAACAATGTACTGTCAAACAAAAGAGTTAAGACTTCCAATGCTAAAGTAATATGGCCCAAGGGAAAACTAAACAAACACAAAATGGCATTTTCCTTTCCCCAGATAGCTGATATGTGCATTCAAAAGAAAACATTTTTTGGGGGGGATAATTGCGCAACTAAGAAAAAGAAAATCATTATCACACCATTTAGGTCACCAGTGACTTAATCATTCCAGTCGGGCAAAGTGTGCCCAACACAAACAGAGAGGGAGAAAGTATCAGCTGATCTGATGATTGAGGTCCAAGTGGAGGGCTAGATGGCTGTTGAACCTGGCCACGTAACCACCAGCGACTCTGGAGACTCAATCATCGGGCATTAAACATTGCTACACGAGTGGCGCGCGGGCACATCTCTCTCTCACTTCGCTATTTGGTTTGGAGTTAGCGGCCTCCTCAAGCGCGACGGGGACGCGCTACCTTTGTCACAGGAGAAAGAGCACCTCGCTGAAATCCCTGTGTGCGGAAACCTGTTTCTTTAAGCGCCTTGATGAATTACAAGCGCAGCGAAAGGTCCGGTCGGCGGGAGAAGAGACGCTAAATACACGGGGCTGTAATGACCGCCTGCGCTACGTCGACTCCGCTCCCTCTCCCTTGATCTACAGTGGCCCAGAGACAGCATCCATCTCCTGCAGGGGCAACATTCTGACAGCGCAACACACGGCGGCTGGAAGGACATCTAACGGTCTCTCCCTGTCGCTGACACTACTCATAATCAACTGCATTACATTCATAGATGTCCCACGCAATTCCACGCATATTTGCGTGAGGTGTTCATGGCTGGACTTGTGGAACAAGCAACCTAAATAATACTTTAGAAACGTGTCGTTTTTTTTGTTTTTTTTTTGGTCGTTCTAAATGTTTGCAGATGTTTCCAGCATCCAAAACATGTGGTGCCAAATGTTTCGCCACTGACAGATGAGGAGAGGAAGAATGATCTGTGTCTATCTCCTGCAGGGGCAACATTGTGACACGATAACGGCTGGCAGCTGGAAGGCCATAGAATGTTCTGCTGTCACTGACATTCCGGAGGAGTGGTGCTGGTGGTGAGGGGACGGGGGGGGGACGTGCTCTTCACGTGCGTCGGGGCTTTCGGGGAGGGGGGGAGCCGGGAACATCTGGCCTCGGAGCCGAAATCGAACTGGACAGCGTAAAATTGACTTCATAAGCGGTGTCCTCGGAGAGTAATGGCCTCCGGCGGGAGGAGACGCTGAAGAATGGAGCTGCGTGCTCCCGTCCTCGGCCTGGAAATTCACCCGGCGCTCCCCGGTGCATGTGGAAGACATAAGCCAGGTACTCCAGAGCTCCGAGGGAGCGAGCGAGCCGTGGAATGCAACAGGAGAGCGACTAACAGAGGAATGTCATTGATCCAAATCAAAAAACCCCAACCCACACGGGAGACCTACAATTGCAAGTCTCCGACGACCACAATCGTACTCGCTCACACGCTCACTGGGTTCTCTCTATCGGGGGGTTTCAGGAGGGTATGTGGGCCGTGTGTTATCGACATGCCTGGGGTGTGAAAGAATGGGTGACTTATCACACATTCGCAAGCTCCAGCGCTGCGAAAAACGGTCCGAGGAGGTGAAAGATGGATAGTTAGGAAACACTGTTATTACCTCAAGAAGTTGGTATGCCCAAACCCCTCTCCCATCTGGTCTACATTACAGCCGCTGATAATGATGGGTTAAAGTGTCTGTTTGTGTTTGTTTGGCTTTCCATAGCCTGTGTCAGGAAGAGGAATTTATTCAATTGAAAGGTCACTTGTAAACGGCAAGTACCTGGTCAGCTAGTTAGTGTCGCTGTTCCATGGAAGGAGAAAGTCAGCTGAAGAACTCCAATCAGACTGCCGCAGAGAAAATGGCCGCCCGGCTGTCTGTCTACAGCTTCCTGCAGAAGGGCTGTGTCCCTCACCCCTTCCTTCCACACCAGCCCTTTCTCCAGTGAGCGACCTGGTCTACTTTCGCTGTCATTAGCTCTAAGCTCCATCACTAAAACAGGGCATTAGCATTAGCTTCTGGGGTTCTAGGCCCCCACCCCGGCCCTAAACAATCCCGTCTCTCCTTGGTTCCTCTCCGCTCCCTCACTGCCCATCCCTCTCATCATCACACAAATCCGTCTTTGGGCCTCATTATTTATTTCTCTGTTTGAGCATTCCTTCCTGGATTGCACACACACACACACCGACGCACACACACACTGAGTGAATGCCAGTAATCTCAGCCGTGAAAGACTCAAAAACCTCCGGCTCTGTTGTACAGCTGGGTAGCACGGGAGACGTTCCCTAGGTAACATCCAGCCCCAAATCAAAGCTCACACGTCGAGATCCTTTCCTGGGCGATTGTGGACAGACGAGCCGTTCAAAAGGAGCGTCCGTAACTCCCTCTCTCTCTCCCTCTCTCTCTTCCTCCGTCAGTCCTGGCACGGAGCGCTGACTTCACGTTGATCTATTGAAACGTTCCATCATCGCGCGCTCACTCGAGCCCGTCCGCGTGAGGAGGGGTTCGAGCAGGTATTTCAGACACACCCCGGCCATGAATCACCCCGCGCACAGCCGGGAGATTACAGGCTTTTGTCACCTGGCCTGTCAAGAGGGCCTGGTTGCACTGGCAGGATATGGACGAGGCAGACAGGTGAGGAGAGCTGACACTAGAGGAAAAAAGGGGGGTGGGGGGGTTGGAAAGTTTCTTGACACAAGCCCCATGCCTCAGAACTGTCCAAGTCATGCGTCAAACCCCCCCCCCCCCCCCCCTTCCATCACACTATATGGTTTGGTCCGTGATGACCTGACCCCTGCTTGCTATTGGACAGACAGGAGAGACTACGTAGGGGACTGGAAAGAGAGGGGCATGTTGACATGTGGCCAATCACAGAGGTGTTGGAGCTCCACCTGTGGGGAGCTGTCATCGTGTCTCTCCCCCCCCCCCCCCCCCCCCCCAGTGCTCAGAGTCGGCCATGCCTGATCTCCAGCGCTAAGCTCCTGTCTTTACTGCATATCTGCGCAGGATGAATCTGTCTATGTGTTTGTCAACAGACTGAGCTAAAGTCGCCAAACTGGAGCACTGGCAGTGTTATAATCACACTCGCCCCTTCCGACAGACTTAAAAAACCCAACCTCAACTCCTCAACGACAAACCATTTACAACCGTTCACCCACGTAACAAACACAACCACGTAAGACGGACCGCATGGTTTACAAACCTCCACCTAAGCCCCAAGAAGGCCTCCGCAAGCCATGTGTAAAACATTAAGCCCATTCCGGAGTGTATCTCTCCTTATCTGACCTTGATAAGCTCATTTCACAGTGGTTTCGCCCCAGCTAAATCACAAGCCCACTGCGTTGTGTCAAACTCGGTTTCCCTTGCCCATGGCTCTCACGTTCCCAGGCCCCCCACCCCCACCCCGCTCTCCCCTCCTCCCCCCAGCTTGGGTGGTGGTGTGGGCCTGATTTGTAGACCAGGGGTCCTATGGCACTTCCAGCCCCCTCAGTCTTTAATGCAGCCTCCCACTGTGAGACTACTGTTCCCTTTACGGCAGATGTGTTTTCTGTTTGGTTAAGGGGCCTCGGAGGTTTTGATATTTTTATTACCTCTCGCGGGTCGTCCATCAGGGCTTCAGCCGCCTCCCACACCAGATACCCCTCACTACCACCGCACAAAAATACTCTTGTGGGAAGAACCGAGGACGGTTGTCTGGACGTCACACTGCGCTGCACTTCAGGATAAATCACGAAACCCCATTAGGATCCTCCCCTCCAAACGCGCTTTTTTATTTTTTTAAAATATTTGGTCCCGAATTGCATATTAAATCAATATTTTGTGCTTGTGTAAAATAAACGGGATAACCAGGCTCATCTATTTTCAGTTTATTGAATCAAATCTTTTCCAGTGTTATCCCAGACACGATTTGAGCTTGAATTCTTCTTTCTTTTTTTTTTTGAGGCTTTGCAAATATTTCTAATTCAAGCGTTCATTTGCAAAAAGCCCTGGAAAGAATAATACCAGAGCACCGAAAGGGAGAGCAGTATATCAGTCTCGGGTTCCACTCTGCTCTGATTCATGGGAGCTCGGGTGAAATATTGGCCCATTTTCTTTTTGGTCATGAAATCAACAGAAAATATAGTGTCAAATGGGGCGTTTCGACCGAGATGCACTGGGTGTTATGTAAGATAAATGATGGTGCAGGATTGATGTGATCTTTTCTAGTGTGTGTCAAAGTCACCAGAGCAGCTAGTCTAGGGAGAGAGGATGTTCTGGTCTGGCCGAGTGTTTGGACCAGTCCCAGGGAGTCTGTATGTTTCTGTGTGTGTGAGAAAGAAATATAGAGTGTTTCTGTGTGTGTGTGTGTGGTAGGTCTGGAGTGACACGCCAGGCCCTCAGCCCCCTGGCCTGGCCCTGCCAACACTGTGGAACCAGCTGCTGATTTACGACCCCGTGCCCTGTGGAGAGACCTTCCTCAACCCCTGCTGTTCTTCCCAGTGCCGTGGAGAGAGCCGCCGTCTAACACTGATCTAGAGAGAGCTGTTTAAAGACCTCTCCCAGACTGACCTGGAGGGCTGTTTAAAGACCTCTCCCAGACTGAACTGGAGCAAGCTGTTTAAAGACATCTCCCAGACTGACCTGCAGGTTGAGCTGTCCGTCCAGCCTCCAGGAGGACAGGCTGTTCTCCGACGAGCCCGAGACGCCTCTTCCCGTGGGGGGGTCAAAGGTCAGGCACATGACGGGCTCCAGGTGGGCGGCCAGGCGGCTCAGCACAGACCTCTGGGATACATCCCACAGCAGCAGGGAGCCGTCCTCGTAACCAGCCAATAGGAGAGGGCCGGGGCTGGAGTCTGGCTGGAGGGAGAGTAGGAGAGGGGAGAGAGAGTGAGGGGGGGAGCGAGAGAGGGGGGGAAAAGCAAGGGGGGTGTTAAAATGGTCGCCTGTAGCGTACAAAGTTTACCATTTTTCAGGGGGGAGGGAGAACAAGGGGGAGAAAGAGAGAGGGGTGGGAGAGAGGAAAGAAAGAGAGAGGGGGGAGAAAGAAGGATGAGGGATGTGTTGGGGACCACAGAAGCCGCAGAGCGAAGCAGAGTGCAGCAGGGTTAGGGCTAGTGATAGCAGAGGTTATCTGGCTGGAAGCACTTTGACACCAAGAGACTGGTGCTTCATTACTCAGCTGCTCCAACCGCAAGCCTCGCACAGACAGCCAATCACAAACACCCTCACACACTCATTTTGTAATATCTCTTATCTATTACATAACAACAACGTAGCAGAGTGGATTCACAAAACAATTCCGACAGTTTCTTTTCCGAACAACACATTTTGGCTAAAAAAGGCCACTCGAGAAGCACCACGTTCCTCTCCAGCTTCTGTTTCCAGCGTGTCTTTGAAGGATGCCTGAGTATTGTGTCTGGGGGACGTGTGGAGGTTCATCATAAATCAGTTGAGTGAATGAACACCTAAAGGTGAGCTGATAAAAGCACGGGGCTCCATAAATCACTCTGCTCACGGAGGCGGGGAAGAAGGGGTGGCCGGCCGGGGAGATTTACAGCGAGGAAGATTTACGGCGCTCTAACGCTCTCCTCTTTACCGCCATTTCTCTCCCTCCGGGAGCCAGAGCCCCGCCCCCTTTTGTTTCCGTGGACACGCCCCCCCTCATTGTCCGTCCCCCTTCACCTGAGATCTATGCAAATAGGCCATGAGACGTCCGTCCGTTGGAGAGGCTCCGCCCCCCCACGTCCTGGCCCCGAGCGCAGAACCCTGCACCGGCACAGCGGAGGGAGGGGAAATTCCTTCCACATGTGGAACAGACAAAAAGATCCCCCCCCCCCCTCCTCTCTCTCTCTCTCTCTCTCTCTCTCTCTCTCTCTCTCTCTCTCTCTCTCTCTCTCTCTCTCTCTCTCTCTCTCTCTCTCTCTCTCTCTCTCTCTCTCTCTCTCTCTCTCTCTCTCTCTCTCTCTCTCTCTCTCTCTCTCTCTCTCTCTCTCTCTCTCTCTCTCTCTCTCTCTCTCTCTCTCTCTCTCTCTCTCTCTCTCTCTCTCTCTCTCTCTCTCTCTCTTCATGGTAGACTTGTCCTTGTCGAGCCTGAAATCAAATGATATACAGAGCCGTGTCGTCCTCATAAACTTGTGATTGTGAAAACAAACGCAAGCGAGAGGCGGTCGGCGGATAGCGGGCCGCGCTAAGCGTTCCCGCCTGCGGCCCCGGCACTTCACCAAGGAGCA
Source organism: Osmerus eperlanus (assembly GCF_963692335.1). Taxonomy (NCBI): domain Eukaryota; kingdom Metazoa; phylum Chordata; class Actinopteri; order Osmeriformes; family Osmeridae; genus Osmerus; species Osmerus eperlanus. Next base: position 6,260,035 of record NC_085042.1, on the reverse strand, counting down.
GGGAGCTCCCTGATGGATGATGCCAGAGGGCAAAGGTCAGGGAACCCTGGGTAGACACCTAATTCATTATATCCTCCGCAGCCCCCCCCCCCCTCACTGGAGAGACCCTCCGCTCGGAGTAGGGCTAACGCTTCAGGGAGAGATCCATCAACCCTCCATCGCCTGGGAAGATGGACTGGGTGAAGTCAGGGGGCGATGGGGTAAGGAGTGTGGGGGGGGGGGGGGGCGGTCGCACTGCAAGACATGACAGCCGTTCACCCCCCCACTGTTGACCCCCACCGCCGGCCGCAACAGGAACATCAAGGGCTCGACCCACCGGAGGAGGGGGGGGCGGATGGCTTTTCAACGTGCCGGGGCGATACCGCACGGACATATCGGACGAGGATGATTCCATGTGTCGTAGCACTTCATTTATACTCGACGGGTTCACAAATGAGAGTGAGCCTGTGTATGACTGTGTACCTGTCTGTGGGTGTGTACCTGTGTGTGTGTGTGTGTGTGTGTTTGTTACAGAGTGTGTAGGGACCCGGGAAGTCAAGAGCGACAGGAACCAATGATGTGACTTTGACAGAAGGGGGAGGAGGGCACCGCGGAACATAAGGAACCAATCCCTTCCGTCCGTCCGTCCTCTATGATGTCATGGCTGCCGGGGGCGATGAGTTGAGAGTGATGGATATCTGTATGGGAACGTTTCCTTCCCACCGGCAGCCTCTGTTCATGCTAAAAGCCTCGCACATCGTACATCACGGCGCCCGCTCCCTCCCTCCCACATATGGAGACGCTTTCTTTCCTGGCGTCCCCGCCCCCTTCGCCAGGCCCAGCCAATCGCAGGGCACGGTGACAGCGTTTCCCTTCCAGATCTGATTTTAGAGGTGGTTGGGGTGAACAGACCGGGGAGGAAGAGAGGAGAGCCTGACCCAAGAGGAAGCTGTGCTCAGGTCACAGCGTGTGTGTGTGTGTGTGCTCCGTCGCTCCCTGTGTGTGTGTGTGTGTGTGTGCCACAAGTGATTATGATCAATAAAGATTTATTTTCATCTTCTCTCTTTACTCCTTTGAAACAAGTCCAGCATAGAGAAAGAGAGAGGAAAGAGGGAGAGTTGGAGACAGAGAGAGAGAGAGAGAGAGAGAGAGGAAGGAGAGAGAGAGAGACAGAGAGAGAGAGATCTCCTAACATGTGTGAACCAGAGGAGACAGTGGGCTGTCCCAGCAGGGCTGAGGTGATAAAAAGCCAGGCTATCGCCTCCTGACTGACAGGACGTGTAAAGAGATGTGTTTAGAGGATGGATGGACACAGCTCTCTCTCTCTACACACACACACACACAGCCTCCCCTGGCAGATAAAAGACAGTGCAGCAACTTTCCAAGTGGCACTCTGACAATCCCAGATGATTTTGGCCCGCTGATGAACAGGATCTGACTGCGATTGTCACTTGAGCCTCCTCCAGCGGTGCCAGAGGGCTGTCTGCACAGCGTCCCACTGATACACTCATTGATCATGAAGTGGCCTGGCAGTCCACACCCAGGCGGCCGGCCGCTGCTTATTGATCTGACGAGAGGGGAAGGCGGGGGCGCAGGCTGGAAAACGAACCAAAGCCCATCTTCCTGTGGTGGGACTCGAGCAGCAGAGGGCGGCATGTCTGCCCCGGGTCCGTCAACACAGCCAACCACGGCCGCTTGGATTCCTGCTGCTACGCCGCTGTCGACCGCCACGCCCCTCACTGTCAACCTGCACGCTATTCACCCCCGAGTCTTGCATAATCAGCAAATCATAACCCCCCCCGCCCCCCAAAATAAATAAAATTAATTAAGCATGAAAATAATTACAGGTCTCCTTTACTGGGGCGGGGAATTGAAACTCGCGCCGGTATTTACAAAACAGAGGGCTCCCTCAGATGGGATGTGCAGCTGGAGGCTGATTCATGGATCTGAACGTCGCGTTCTCCCGGGCTCTTAATTACAGTCCTGGGACGCCACGTGAGAGCGCGGGGGGAGAGAAGGCGCTGGAAAAAGTGGGCGGGGACGAGCCCCGGGGCTCTAAATCAGCGCGTTGCGCCCTCCGCGACGCGCTCGCTCAACTGGCCCGACGCATCTTTGAAGCCGCCCGGCTAATCGTTCTTTGGAGCTGGTAAGTGGAAGCACGGGGAGAGAGAGGGACGGGGGCATAACTGTTCATTTGGGTGTGTGTGTGTGTGTGGGCGGGTGAAAGTAGGGTAATTGGGACAGCTCCTCAGGGTAACGAAGCACTATTACGCCTCGTGAGAGGCGGTGGGGTAATGTATTGCAACGCGTTCGTTTAGCAGGCGGATCAGGAGACCTCCTGATCTGCGGTCGACTGGTCTAACCACTGAGCATCCCGCATCCCTCGCTCCCCCCCCCCCCCCCCCGCCCCGCCCCCCCAACGCCGACAGTCACTTACCTGCCACAGCTTGAGGCACATGACCATCCCCAGCTTGGCGTCGGGCACGAGTGAGCAGACGGGCGTCTTCCCCGGCAGCTCCACCACCTTCACCTGCGGGGGAGGAAGGCAACCGTCAGCCTCCACCACGCGGAGAGGGAGGCCCCTCAGCACAGGCACACAACCTCACCTCCACCTACACCTGCCGCTCCTAAAGCTACCCACAGCTGCCTGGCCCCACGCCAGCACCACTGGCTTCCCTTTTCTTCCCATGGTTCGAGTTGGAACTTGAAGCCCCTTTGTTTTTCGCCAGAAAACAGGAACCGTGAACGAGAAACTGCAGCGATAAAACATGCCGATGAGGGGAGATAAGGGTTTTACTACGTCTGCGGGAGCGCTGCGCTCCGGCACGGGGGGACCTCGCGAGGGAGGCTGCAGTCGCCTGGTGGATGATGAATCCTGGTAGAGCTGTAACCCAGACGTGAGTGGTGTTTTCCTGCACGCCCGCACTGATTCGGATAGAATACACACACACTCTAATGATGCTAGGGAGGGAGGGAGGGAGGGAGGGAGGGAAGGAAGGAGGGAGGGAGGGAGGGAGGGGGATGATAGAGAGGGAGAGAAAGAGACGGAGAGAGGAAGACAGAGAGGGAGGGGAAAGGAGGAAGGGAGGAGGGGGGGTGAGGAAGAGAGAGTGAGGCCCTGTACCCACAGCACTTCCTCACTGATGGTCCAGATTCATCCTCATTAGGGGGCAGATTAAACATCCCCGTCGAAGGAGCCATCTGTATTTTAGCACTGCCTCACATCTGCCCCGCGTGTTTACCTCTGTCTGACCAACTGACAAAGAGGCCTTTAAGGAGCTGCCTGCCTCAGGTGCTGCTGGGTGCCCTTGTGTGGTACACACACACACACACTCTCTCCCACACACTGCCCGTGATTAAAACACCCATTCTATTAATTAATGCCTGTGTGATGATGATGGCAGTCAGCCGTTGGCAGATGTCTGTAGCCGGCGGTAAAAGGCTGCCCCTCCCTGTTCTAAAAGAAAACTGATGGTTGTTCTACCCAGCGCCTCTGGGGGCAGGGGGGGGGGGGCAGGGAGGGGGGGGGCAGGTCTACATGGAGGATGGGCGGCCTGTGGATCTTTTGTAGAGCGGGGGCGTGCTCTGTAGCTGGGGGGCGTGCTCTGTAGCTGGGGGGCGTGCTCTGTAGCTGCGCGCGGATGTGACGTCTGTGTGTTCCGTAGGAAGGAGGAAGCCAGGGATTGGACATGGTGAAATGAGAGGGAGATGTGTGTGTGCGACAGAGTGTGTGTGTGTGGAGCAGGGGGGGGGGGGGGGGTACAATGGCATGATTGAGGAGGCGGGCTTGCAGGCGCCCCGCCGGCTCGAGGGGGCCGAGGGGAGCAGAGCCACGCTGGGCTGGGCAGAGTGACCCGCCTGCCCCTTTCAAGCGCGGCCCGACCTGAGCAGGTGAGTAACATGAATCTGGAGGCAATAAAGGTGCCTGAAATGCGGCCTGTCCCCTTTCTGCAACGCTCCGCTGCACGGCGACTAGTAACACACACACACGCAAACTCGTCACACACACACATGCGCAGCAACTACTCACACACGTGGTTGCTGAGCAACTAGCACCTCACACCCAACCCCCCCCCCCTAGCCCCACCAGCGGTGGCTCACCTCCTCGGCGTGGCCCCCGGGGAGGGCCAGGAGCCCAGCCCCAGGGCCCGTCTGCAGCAGGCCGCAGCAGCAGAAGCCCACAGAGCCGGTGAACAGGGAGTCCAGCAGCAGGCCCCGGCCCTCACTCAGGTCCCACAGGCACACCCGCATGTCCCGGCCCTGGCTGGGCGTTCACCGCACACAGAAACACACACACACACACACGCAGAAACACACACACGCAGAAACACACACGCAGAAACACACACACACACGCAGAAACACACACGCAGAAACACACACACACACGCAGAAACACACACGCAGAAACACACACACACACGCAGAAACACACACACGCAGAAACACACACGCAGAAACACACACACGCAGAAAAACACACGCAGAAACACAGACACACGCAGAAACACACACACACACACGCAGAAACACACACACACGCAGAAACACACACACGCAGAAACACACGCCCACACAAACACACACAAAGTCACAGACACACACACACGTACAGACACGCAAACACACAGAAAAAAAAACACACAAAACAGAGGCAGCCACAACACTGTCGTTAAGCACAAAACACTGTTGGGTGGGTGACTTTCTAGTGATGAGAGTGACCCAAACAGAACGGACGTGTTCTGGGCTGCGTACCTGATCAGGGACTCTCTGGACTGGAACGTGTCCAGCCAGATGACAGAGCTCCCTGAGTGTCCTTCCAGAACCTTCTCAGCTCTCCGGGTGTTCAGATTCCACACGTGAACAGCCCCTTTGCCTGACCTGCGACAACACCACATTCAAACTAGTACGACAGCAATCACTTACGGTTGTGGATTCTCCCAGTGTACAGGATGTAGTCTGTGTGTGTGTGTGTATGAGTATGTGTGTGTGGTTGCCATGGTACTCACCCAGAGAACAGCAGAGGGGGGTCCCCTCCATCACAGCTGAAGTGCAGGGTGTTTAGGGGCGCCCCAGCCCCCCGCAGGGTGTACAGGGGAGAGGGGGGCGGGCGGGACATCGCTCTGGTCACACGCCCTGGGCGTCTCCCCCCACTGGGAAGAAACAACACCAGCTGCCATTAGAACCAGTGTTACAGAGCGAAAGAGATTCGTTGTTTATTTGTCGAGAATTGTCGTCAAATTGGATTTTGATTAGAAGGGGAATTTGGAGTTGCAGGTTAGACAAGCGTTAAGGTTTGTTCATTGATGAATCGGATCAGTCATTTGGGAAACAGTTTGGCCAGCTAGCTGTAAGAGACTTGCCTGAAGTCAGTCAGTCAGTGTGACATTACCTTGAGATAATGAATGTTGACTACTTAACTGTGTGTATTACACACACAGTTGGCAAGGTTTTGTCGCATAGATCAAATTTAAACTAATAACAGTTACAAGAATGGGCCTTGGACAAGCCATAATATTGATCTTCATTTTATGTTCCAAAAACAATTAAACACAATTAAATACTGAATGTCTTATCTTAAGGTTGCAGTCACAGTCTAGTCTCTGGATTGTAAATACAAATAAAGCTGAGGGGAATGTACTGTTTAAGATACCTTCCTGGCTACACGCTAAGACTTCTTACTCAATACGTCCTAAATCACGCCTCGCGACAGCTTAATTACAGTAAACAGAGAGAGATTCCGAGATTTTCCCTCTCGTTTTGATCAACACACACAGTGTGGAAGGCTAGGAGCAGGCAGGCTTTAATGACGGCCTGTAGGCAGGAACAGGGTGGAAATCCAGTCGACCGCAAGAATGCGTCGGGAAACGATGCGTCACTGTCCCACCGCCGACACGAGCGCGCTCTCAAACGGCTACGGGCGCGCTCTCAGACGGCTACGGGCGCGCTCTCAGACGGCTACGGGCGCGCTCTCAGACGGCTACGAGCGAGCTCTCAGACGGCTACGGGCACGCTCTCAGACAGCTACGGGCGCGCTCTGAGGACACCCCGACTACCAAACGACACAGACACGGAAAACAGGAAACCAGTTTCCGTCCATTTCCTCTCGAATAATTGCTGAATACCCATTGGGGGGGTGGCCGAAGGCCGTCTTAGTTTGTCGGGGCGAGCCCCCACCCTCCTGACACACCTCCTCAAGACGGCCTGGCCCCTTACTCTTATTTGGAATGACCCCTGACCCCTGCGTGTGCAGGCGGCGAAACCAGAGCCCCAGGTATTTAGCAGCGGCTCTTTCCAGGGGGTTAGTGGTTAAATTGTCCATGTTAATCTGTCAAGCAGAGACGGACCTCTGGACGGCCTTCCTGATTAAGGAGGGGGCACCGCAGTCAGGACTTCTCACAAAGAGGACAGTCATCTCCGCGCCGCTATCCCGTTACCACCGAAGACACCAGCGACATCAACGAGACGCCAGGCCGGACCAGAGGGTCCCCTTGATCAGGGTCCTCTTCACCGGACCAAACCCCGCCACGGAGAGAAGCACCAAAAGCGGCCTACCAGCAGCGCAGAGCACACTGTTGGTTTTGCAGTATGACGCCGTGAAGAAAATGTCAACAGTGGGTTTTTGGCAGGTCCATTAGTTAATCCGGGGTGACGTGGGTGGGTGGGTAGGCCGCATTCCTCCCTCCGACGGCGCGGAGCGGGGTATGACAGAACGGATCACCGTGACAACAGGTGGATTAAGGTCCCCATATTGTCCTCCTGAGCCAGGACGACACCACCGATGTCTGGAACCAGAGGTGCTTCCTTGAGCAAACAGCGTGGCTCGAGACATTCCCCACCCCCCCCGCTGATGGCTCCACGTCACTCACAGCCAGAGGGATGACTGACACGTCCCCAACTTGGGGAGGACATCGGGACAATGACACCGCCGAGAGCGTCCTGTCTGCACTGAGTCTCTGTCCCTCCTTTTGTTGACGAAAACGATGTCCTCTGTTTTTGTGGCGTCGGCGTCAGCAGTGCCTGGGCTGCCCCAACAATGGGGCCGGCTGTCCTGGTTGTTACTCACCCACAAACCCAAACACATCCGAGTGTGTGGGAGGTGGCAGAGAACGGAGACAAATAAACAAGCCGGTGACAGGATGTCACTCAAAACCCAGGCAGAGGGGGCTCTGGAATTGTTGAGACACCAACCTGGAGCAGCTGTGTGCCAGACACACAAACATGGCGGCCGGCCACCACGGCCGACAGGCTCTCGCCACTGTGATTTGTATCTAACCACAATATTATCCACTTAGGAGAGTAGTACCACTTAAGTTACCACAACAAATGCGTATTGAGACCAGACTTAAGGGAAACTAAAAGGGCTGGATGGATTCCATTGGAATTCCATTGCACTTGAAATAACCACACACACAAAAAAACTGAACCGCAATTCTCCCCTGTCTCTAGCTGTCCTTAATCAAAACTAAGTAGCCTCCCTCTACAAGATGATGGGCTGAGAAAGATTTTAATCAAGCCAGTGGGTCAGTGAATTGGCCACTCTGGGTCACACGGCTAGTGGGCTCGATCTTGGGAGTGTCCAGGGAGAATCTGACAAGCATCAGAACGGGGGCGAGAGACCCCGGCCTCATTAAGTGTGCGTCCAGGCCGGAGCCGTCCGGAGGAGGGATCCAGTAAATCAGACTGACTGATTAATATACCTGGGCTGTGACGGGCCGGAGGGGAGCGGAGGGAAGAGAGAGAGGAGGACCGAGGCTCCTGCCTGCCCCTGGATAGATAAGACAGCTCCGGTAATCTGACTCTAAGTCTGGGGATAAAGCCAGTTTGTGTCTTCTTGGCCAGTCTGTCAACACCTCCGGGGCAATTAGGCCTAATTATGAGAGCGAGTCCGCTTCCCCTTCATGTTATTAAATAAGAGCCAGCTTTGCCGGCCAGGTATCTTTCAACACAGGCGAGGGGATGGCGACCTTCAGATCAAACGCAGCCACTACCCGTGGCCCCCTGCCTGTGCTGCTTCTACGGGATGGGCGGGGGTGGGGGGTTGGGTGTGGAGGGGGTTGCTAGTTATGATATGAACGCTTCAAAGTTTTAGGGAATAGGGCCGTCCACATTCCACCCCTGGCTCTTTGGAGTTGGGATCATGTGAGCGCCCCACCTGAGCTGCCCCCCCTGTCACACTCGCGGTCATTCATGAATCAGAGTGGAACACAGACAGACCCCGAGGTCAGCCATAATGCCCACACTCACCAGGGCAATTAAGTGGGCTGGGATCCCATGATTCTGTGGTCTGATATAAACATCAAATAGGAGATTTGAGACACATGATGACAATCATAGTCTGGCATACAGATGATTCCAAAAGCATTCTGGGTGAACCTAAATCAGAAATCGGAATCAGAAATTACTACTGGGCTATTTTAGGTCAAATTAACCCCTAGTAAGCCACTGACATGATCCAGGACAGTCTACCACTCGCGAAACAAGTTAGCGGTCATTTTACTGAGATCATACTTCAACTATTAGTCTTTATTTATTTTATCAGAACTTATCTATGGTTTCCCTCTTATCTAATGGGGTACTTCCACTTCACTGGGGGGGCAACTTTGACCACCATGAGTCAGCCTTTCTGCTCGTCCCCTCCCTCCCTCATTCAGATCCTCCCGTGGAGGAAACCAACATGCTGAATGGAGAGCCAGGTCCATTATAAAGTCCAGTTAAATAAACACAGTAGGAAGTGCCAAGGACATACGCCCTTTATTGTGTGACTGGACGCTGGGGGAGGGAGGGTATCTGGACTGGAAAAACACCCCAGCGATAGACAGAGGGTGAAGCTGGACACAAGTACATCCACGCCCTACTGTCACTCACAACTGCACTGGGGGGGAAAAGCCAACATTGTTCAGGTCAACAGCGTGAATGTTGCTCTGGGGCTGTGGTAGATAAGGGCTCCATGGCATCTCAACCTCATTGAGGCAGACACTGATGGAGCACTGTGTCACTGTGCCCTGATTTAGTAAAGACAGCCTTAAAGCCAACAGGTACCTCTCTTCCTTATCTGTTTGCATTATCACCCATTTCCTCTGCTAGAACGGTTACCTGCTTGCTTACTGCAGGAAAGACACTCACAAGAGGGTTGGCAGTCTTTGTGCCTGCAGCACTACGTCCTGCCTTAGCTAAACTCTTTGTTTTGAATCTGAAGTCAATCATCGTGACCATATGGATAGCCTGTGTACCCCCAAAGTATGTTAATATCGCTAGTAGATACATGGTTTCTAGTTCCGAAGACATTTTCAGGCGCGTGAATTCTAAACTTATCTTATACTTGCTCCGTTTTAAAAGATGTTATCAGAATCAAAAACAAGCACACCTTCAGCAAACTACAAGCTTTAATTATTCGGTAGGCTAGATATACAACCTTCAGTGGAGCAGGACATACAATTATACATAGCTAACGTTAGCATTGCACTGAACTGGTCTGCTAGTGTTAGCAGGAAGCAGCATTAGCATACCTACATTTAGCTAGTGCTAGCTACACCAAACAATGTTTCTCTAACGTGAAGCGATATCAACACATACAAATTCACAGACGGCTTGCGTAGAGCAAAATGACAACTGACAAAAAGGAGGTACCTTGGAAAACAGAGATGTGTGTGCAAGCATGGAGAAGCAAAACATGCGCCTTTGAACTTGAAGGACCCTTTTTGCCGGTAGAGCTGTCCTTTCCAGTGCCTGACTTAATCATTCTAAGCGCTCTGTCCAGTAGGTATGCAACGCACTGGTTGAAGTTGCCCTCGTATAATTTTTGTAAAATATTTTAATTATCTCCTTATGTGTTTTTGTTTGCATTCCATGCATTGGAGATGTGCAAAACTCCACCTGTTTTATGACCGAACAATTATATTTCACAGACTGCACACATATTTTTCCCCCATTTCCCCCGGTTCACATGCATTTCCCTGAAGAGATAGGTCAGACCTGCAAAACCTTTAGGCCAGGTATTATAGTGAGCAAACAGAAGAGTCTTTATTTTTCCATCCTTTTCAGTCTAATTGAGAAAGGGAGAAAAAAAAACACTAGGCCCTAATCCACCAAGCACACAGTGTCCTTTCATGAGAATGCTAGGAGAGACCTTTATTTGTCCATTCCTATCATGGCAAAGGGGAGGTTTCAAGCTCGGCTGGGTCTGAGCGAGAAGATTATATGAAACCAGAGTGTTTTAAACCTCTTTAGGGGGCATGGATTAGACAGGCTGGTGGCTACACTGAGCCCATTCCCCTGCACTCCTAAATGAAAAACTAAAGAATTCAAGCTCACAGGTGTTTGAGACTATTCTGGGGGGATGAGACAGAATATAAAATTTAAAAAAAATCTTAAATATGCAAAGTAAAACACAGTTAATGTTTCCACCTTGACAGAAAGTATTTTCTGTTTGTATCAAGATGTATAATTTCAATATTTTCCAAGTTGGAAACTTGGGAAATATTGAAATTATACATTGAAATTACACGTTTTATTCACCTCACCTGGGTCATTGACGAGATGGGAGGAGACAGCTGGTGAAAGGTGGGTGGAAGGTGGAGCTAAGGGCAGCAGTGGGGGGCAAGAATCTCCTCTGAAATCAATTACTGCAAATGGAGGTGGTAGGATCATGACCCTTTCCCCCAGGAGGGGCAACACGACAGTGTCTGTTGACTAGCCTGGTCAGATGCCATGCCCTACATCATCATCAATTATTGGTGGTGTCTCAGTTTACCCAGAGTGCATGACAAAGCTGAAAGCCGGAGCCATGGTCTCCCTGGGTCTGAGGAAGGGGGGGGGGCTATTGTCCAGCCAACAGAGAGAGAGAGAGAGAGAGAGAGAGAGAGAGAGAGAGACACACACAGGGGGAGAGGGAGAGAGAGTGAGACACACACAGGGGGAGAGGGAGAGAGAGGGAGACAGAGAGAGGGAGATGGGGGGAGAGAGAGAGAGAGAGAGAGAGAGAGAGAGAGAGAGAGAGAGAGAGAGAGAGAGAGAGAGAGAGAGACAGACAGACAGACAGAGGAAGAGAGGGTAAGGAAATCCTTGGACTCCCACTCTGCATCTCACCACAAGGCCAGACAGGTCATCTTACAGATCATCACCAAATTAGAGAGGCTCTCAGTCGTGCAGTGCGGCCTGGTCAGGCTGTTGGACGGTCTGACCAGCAGTTAGACTGCAGAGAGGGAAATAGAACAGTGTCCTGTGTGAGGATCCTGACACCTCACTTCAGCACCCACCTCTCCCCTCCCCTCCCCCTACTTGCTCTCCTTTCCCTCCTCTCCCCTCTTCCTCCTCTCCATCCTCTTTCCTCTCTCTTCTCTCACTCCCCCTCCTCCTGCTACACTCTCCTCCCCCTTACTTACTCTCCTCTCCCTCCTGTCCCTCCTCTCCCTCCTGCCCTTCCTCTCCCTCCCTCCTGCCCTTCCTCTCCCTCCTGCCCCTCCTCTCCCTCCTGCCCTTCCTCCCCCTTACTTACTCTCCTCTCCCTCCTGCCCCTCCTCTCCCTCCTGCCCTTCCTCCCCCTTACTTACTCTCCTCTCCCTCCTGCCCCTCCTCTCCCTCCTGCCCTTCCTCCCCCTTACTTACTCTCCTCTCCTTCCTGCCCCTCCTCTCCCTCCTGCCCTTCCTCCCCCTTACTTACTCTCCTCTCCCTCCTGCCCCTCCTCTCCCTCCTGCCCTTCCTCCCCCTTACTTACTCTCCTCTCCCTCCTGCCCCTCCTCTCCCTCCTGCCCTTCCTCCCCCTTACTTACTCTCCTCTCCCTCCTGCCCCTCCTCCCCCTTACTTACTCTCCTCTCCCTCCTGCCCCTCCTCCCCCTTACTTACTCTCCTCTCCCTCCTGCCCCTCCTCCCCCTTACTTACTCTCCTCTCCCTCCTGCCCCTCCTCTCCCTCCTGCCCCTCCTCTCCCTCCTGCCCCTCCTCTCCCTCCTGCCCCTCCTTTCCCTCCTGCCCCACCTCTCCTTCCTACCCCACCTCTCCCCACAGAGGAAGGCACCATAGATGGCAAACAGAGGACAAACCAGACAGTCGTAAAGACATAGTGGATACAAAGACACACGACAGAACAAACATTCGCAAAACAACATTCCTCTGGCGTGCTCTGACTTCAAGCTAAATGCAATATAAGCAGGTAGCTGAAACATGTGTTTGACTAAAGACCCTTGGAGTTAAGCTAATTGGGCCTTTAGACTGCACTATGATCTGCCTGTTCTGTAGGACCCTGCTGTCTGCGCTGGGGTTCCAAGCCCCCAGTGACAGCTATGATCCCTTACTGACAGGACGCGGCTAGACTATGACTCTCATCGAACTGTTAGCCTGCTGGTGCTAGACAAAATACTGTCTATTTTAGCTGCAGATAAGTGGCTCGGTACATATAGATTCATGTGGGAGAATTGTTCGGAAAACCCTGTGGGGGCATTTGTGTGTGTTTAGCAGGGGAAGGACAATGGGGGGGATAGGAAGACAAAGAAAGAAAGAGAGAAGGTTGGAGAGGCTGGGGGCCTGGGAAGGCTGGGGTCTGGGCAGGCAGAAGTCTGAGGAGGGAGGAAAGGAAGGCCAGGGGAGGCTGGGGTCTGGAGAGGGAGAGCAGTGGGCCTTTAATAAAGTCCCTGCTTAAATCGAGAGCAGATGCACCGCTGCTATCAGCAGCACCAGGTCACCCTCCCCTGTCTGTCTGAGGTGGGGGAGAGGCAGGAGGGGAGACACACAGTGTCTGAAGTTAATAGTCTTATCACCTCATTCACTCACACCCCCCCTCCTCCTCCCCCCCGCCGCCTTTCTTGCTGACAGTGATGGTGCAGCCCTGACTGGCTCTCAGGGTCACTCGCTGTAAGATCAGATGGGAAAGCATCTCCATCATCCTCTTCTTCATTGAATTTGCCTCCTCTTGGCAGTCAAATGCTCCATGGACACAGTGTGTATATGTGTATGTTTGTGTGTGCGAGTTTTTCGTTCATAAACTGGTCAGCAATCCAGTCACACACGAGGCTAAACAGGAACTATACATCAGACCGCCGTCGACGGGCGCCCCGAGAGCTCTCCCAGCATGCATTCTGTCAGCGTCTCCCAGCATGCACTCTATCAGCGTCTCCCAGCAAACTCGTCTCACAGCAAACTCGACGGGAGAATGCAATCCGCCGGCTCTGGTCGATCAAGTAGACCACGTCCCTCCAACCCCAAGCTTATGTTTCAGCTGTGCGAAGCAGAGAAACGTGTCATGGCGGAAAGAGACAAAAGCGTGATTTATGGTCGTCTTGGTCCGACTGATAACAGTGGGACTGCAGGGGTAGAAGGCAGAGGGGAGGAAACTGTCGATGTAAAGATGACAGTTTAAGTTACCCTGTCATCCTAAAGTTAGTCTTCCAGACTCGTACCGCTTGGCCATACTTGGTAGGCCTACTACAAATCATCCAGAGATAATCAATGAATCAATCATTGACAATCATCGCTTAAACGATAGAGTAGTTGTTTACATGATGCGGCTAAATCAATACGTAGATATCAACACGTTGACAACGTTTTATTAGTCTGGAATGCCTTTTTATGCAAAGGAAAAACCTCAAATAGATTTGGCGCTAGGAAATGAACAGTAAATTCCCAGGAATATCTGTCAAAATATTGTGTGTTGGGTTTGTGTCTTGTTTGACCCCAAATGCAACTGCAGGTGTTTGTTGTTTTGCTCGGTGGGTGAATCAATCTCATTCTTCGTTGCGGTTTGGGGCGTACTGCTCTTCTGCTAAAAGACAACTTATTTTTGTTGTGCTGCATCTGAACTCAGATCAAACCAGGCGGCTTCCTGTGTGGCCAGACACTATCAGTTGATTTAAGAGTTGTGGTTGCCGATCATAATTGCCTTTGTTGTTTATGTCTGGGAAGCAAAGCCACAAATAACGACGTCGCACTTTTTCTTTTATTAGTATTGGCCGCGAGCTCTAGGTGGGTGTAGGGTGAGGCTGCGTGGGGTGGGCCAAACCGGTCTAGGCAGGGCCATTTCAGCCACAACACTGCATCCACCCTCATCTCATCTTCACCCATTTCCTCTTCAGGCAGAGGCCCTCCGAAAGCCATGTGTGAAACATTAAGCCCATTCCTGAGTGTATCTCTCCTTATCTGGGGCTTGATAAGCTCATTTCACAGTGCTTCACCTCAGCTTAATCTCGCAGGCCTGCTGTGTTGTGTCAAATTTGGTTTTCTCCTCTCGTTTCCTTCTTTGTGTGGCACGTGAGGCATGTGTGTGTTTGGGCTCAGGAGGTGGAGGGGGGGGATGGTTCATTGTGGCTCAAACATATAAGCCACCTCCTCATCTGAGCCCAGAACCTTTGCCCTGTATGGAGCCATTATGTCGACCCAGCAGGGGGTGGGGGTGGGTCGGTAGAGACAACCTTGAGATTCCTGGAAGAAAGTGAGGAGTGATTCTGACTCTGGAGTTGTAATCTTCATTCGAAAGAGAAAAACAACGCTTGGAGTGTCACTGACTTTGGCCTTGGAGGAGGCTCATGGGAAAAAAGCCCCTGGCATAGACATCGTCTGGGCATTTGTACGGAGTAGTTAAAAGGTGACACTTAACACACAACCATAGGTCAACATTCACATTCACAACGGTTTGAGCTTAGCTTAAAGCTACCATTAGGCTTACCACATTGCTCCAGGGGCCTTTGTCCTTATCGTGTTGAACACGGGCCACCAAGCCACAGGTCAGACCACACTGTGCCGACCGCTTTCAATCTCACCGTGGCTTCTGTTCAATCATGTTTTCTGAAGGGGCCACTCCCCCCGCAACCCCACCCCACCCCAGCCTCCACACCCAGCCCCAGCCTTCACCAGCCTCCCCCGACCAGCTCCAGCCTTCACCAGCCCCATCCTCGAGCCCCCCACCGGCCTCCAGACATCTCAGCCTGACAGGTCTGGAGGAGACGCCGGCTGTGTAACACAGCACTCATAATCGGCACCTATTCATATCTGTGGGATAATCCTTCTGCTGCCTCTGCCTTTTCTTCTCCCAGTCTAGTTATTTGTGTGTGAATGTTTACACAGGTACATGTTGGTCTATTTCTCTACCTGAGGCTTCGGCGAAGGCCGTAGGACTGTGCACTCGATGTGCGTGTGCTCTCCTTAGTTGGCAGTTGAGTTGAGGCACTGACGTTACAATGGGCTGGTGAATGTAGACTCCCATGCAGACTGTCAAGCCTTCAATAGGACTGGATTAATTCCACCTTGGAGCGGAACCTTAGCGGAACAACATGTTAACCCTTGTGCTGTCTTCGGGTCACATGACCCAAAGGTTCATAACGAACCATCGTTGTGTTTACCCAATTTTACCCAATACAAAAACAAATAAAAATAATTTTATTTTAACCTTCGCAATGTGGGGGGTCTGAGACAGCCCACCGGTTAAAAGAAAATGCTTCACTTTGTTTTTGTATGCGGTAAAGTTGTCGCAATACAACGGTGGGTCACAATGACTGATGGGTCAGAATGACCCGAAGATAACACAAGGGTTAAGGTGTGCCCAGTGACATCTTCCATCGTAACCAGTTTGCTTCATCGTTCAGGCTAAATGAATAAAAACGACCCCTTCATGAACACAGCCCCACTGTTCTAGGGGCGCTCCCCGAACTTGTATTCCTGGCGTCCAGATTGACACCACCTCGAGTGCACGAGTGAGACCGCCGAGAGTCCCGAAGAGTCTCCGGGTTCGAGAGAGCCATGTCCTTAACCAAACAAACAGAGAGGAATTTCTGCCATTGTTGGTGAAGAGGGTTGAGTGACAGGTCTGCATAGGAGCCTGTCAGCAGAGATGGGGGTGGGGCGGTGGGGGTCAGAGAGGGAGTACCCCTGCCCTGCACCGCCTCCTCCACTGAGCTGACCCTTACGACTAACACCTCGCCAGACTTCCAGAGAAAACACACACACACATCTGTACTGATGCGCACACACAGGCACACACACGCAGATACTCCTGCTTGCATACCAGCGCACGCACACACACACAATCTTGCAGGCACACACCCACAACTTTCCATTGTTGATTCAACAGAGACACAGGCACCTCATTGAAACTCATTATGATATTTTATTACTTGACATCATAAATAATAAAGCACAAAGCTTTATGGCAAATGAGGCCACTCTATTTACAGTAACTAAAGTTGGTGGCCTGGTGACATCAGACATGCCCTCCCCTGTTGAGGGTTTTAGTGCAAGTCATCATTAGCAGGCCACCTCAGAGCTCTACCCTGACCCTGGGAGCAACACGTGTGACAAGGCTGAGACTGTGGCTGGGGTCCCCTTCAATATCCCTGGCTATGGCCCCGGACTGGAGAACAACACTTAATAATATCCTGTACATAAATACATACAAATACCAGTGGAAAAACTAATTCAGCAAAACCTAAATCCTGATTCTGACTTTTGTGCGTTTGTGCAGCCGACATAACACAGGGACAGTTTGGTAGAGAGGAAATGGAGAGCGAAAGAAAACAGACATAATAGTTTCACAAATGACCTCAATGACTTCCTTCACAGTGACTCTGGCTCAGCCTGGCACTGTAGAGACCAACAGGCTCACTTACCCATGCTACTGGGCCTCTCACCTTCTCCCAAGCAGCAGTAGAGTGGGGCAACCCCATATCTAGCCCCGGCCCCAGCCCTAGTAATAGTCCCACCCCAAGCCCTAGCCTCAGCCTCAGTCCCAGCCCCAGCCTCGGCCCCAGTCTCAGCCCCGGCCTCGGCCCCGGCCTCGGCCGAGATGGAGGAGCATGTGCTCCAGAGTGCTGCGGAGGGCGATGGAGTCAAGCTGTTCCTGCCGAGCGAGGGTCAGGTCCTTCAGTCAGCACCCCGTCCCTGAACACAGCACACAGGAATCCCCCTTTTCCTCCTAACCCTTCCCCCCCTCCCCCCTCTCCTGCAACACAGTTGCATCCCCACACTCGCCCCCCGCCCCCCACCCCCCACTCTCTCTCAGCTCCAGATCCAAATAAACCTGGTAGCGCTCTCTCTCTCTCTCTCTCTCTCTCTCTCTCTCTCTCTCTCTCTCTCTCTCTCTGTCTCTCTCCCACCGCTCTGCTGTCACTCCCCTCTACAGGACCATTAATCAGGCCGGGCAGATTAGACTTCAAACATAAATAAACCGACCCAGCGGTCTACCCTCTAACCCCCTCCATCCCTCCCTTCCTCTCTTCCCTTCCTCCTCTTCTCCGACACAGATCTGGCCCAGTCCTCCGGTGCCACAGGCCCTTGCAGCCACCACTCAGACCAGGGCGACTGGGCGACAAAGGGAGAGGTGGGCATGTTTGATGACTCGGGCTCATATGATATGATCTGCGTGATTTAAAGGATCACGACAGTCTAATAGGGCTTTAGTGAAATAAACACATTTCCGTTATCTCCCAGTGTGTTGACTCTGAAGGGCTAAACGGCCAGTTGTGTAAATACACAACTGATAACCCTTATCGGTTGGCACTAGAATACCACTCTAGCACTCCGCCTTCATCTAATAACACATATCACTAATGCTGGATTAAAGGATTAAATGTGCAGCTTGAGTGCTTGGAGGAATACGTTTGATACCCTATCCTACAGTTGCTCAGCCTGCAAGGTTTTGGAGGTAAATCTGAAGGCAATACTGCCACCTTCAGGTAGAGGCTGGTACTACCACGGCTCTCTGCAACAGTCTCTCCCGCAGGGGGATAGGGTTGCCAGGTTCTGCTGGCCCAGGCATCCACACACGGCCAGACACAGGCTGTTATTACAGTCCCACTGTATTCCTCAGAGGGCGAGAGAAGGAGAGGAATAGAAGGAGGAGAAGAATAGGAGGAAGAAAGGAAGAGGAGGAGGAGGAGGAGGAGGGAAAAGAAGGAGGTTAGGGAAAGAGGAGGAGGAGGCGTAGTGTTGGAGCAGAGGCCTGAACAAGCTCCCTGGCCAGGCTTGGTCCCGGTCTCGCTCCACTGACTGACAGCCGGCCCGCCGAATGTTTGTGTGTGTCCCTGGGAAACGGGGTGGTGTCACCGCGGCGACGGCTCAGGGCCATCCATCAGTGTCAGGGGCCAAGGCATGTGTGTGTGAGTGTGTGTGTGTGTATGCGAGTGTAAGAGTGTGTGAGTGTGTGTGTTCCCTGCATCCTGGCATGTGTCACTTTCAAGACTAATGGACAGGAAGTACAGGCGGAGAAACAACAACATTTGCAGAATATATATTCAGAAACGTTTAAGGCCCACGCTCTCGTACGATTCTGTTTTCAACAAACCGGGAACTGGCCCATACCCTGATTTATGAGAGTGTTTATGTGAGGGACGCTGCTTGTGGCTGGAGGTTTCCCTCAGACAGGACCCACAGGCTCCAGGAGAACCAGGACACACACACACACACACACACACACACACACACACACTGGGGCTCCATGGGATAATCTGGCTCTGCTTGTTAGGCGACACAAACCTGGGTCCCAAGTTTCCCAAGTCTGCCGAGCTGACTTCCAGCTGCTTAAAAACTCCCTAACCTGTGGAGAAACCGGCCAGCCATTTTGGCTCAACAAACAGAGAGGGAGGAGAGAGCGAGTGCTCCGGTTTTAACCAAGCCCTGACCCTGTCGCTGTGGGCCCTGTGTGCTTCGCTGTGTTCAGAGATGGGGGTTGCTTAACCTCAGCAGCCTGTGACGGTGGCGTCCAGACCTGAACGCCTGCTGATGTTGAGTTTGGTCAGCTCCTCGGCACAGGTGGGGTGAATGCCTACTGTCTCCACCAGCTGTCTGTATGTGGCCCCCCACCTGGACACACACACACACACCACAAAGACCTTTTATTCAGAGACTGACCCCAATCTGTAGAAAGGTAATTACTCTGAAAAGCCCTGATAAAAAAAATATAATAATAATAATAATAATAATCTCTTAGCTCTACAACTGACAATGCACCATACAGAGCACTCATCCAAACACATGAATTTAACATCTGGTCGTAAGTTAGACTATCAGTTTGTTTTCCCCCCAAAGGCATTCCCATCCAGCATTTCAGCTAACCCTTACCACATAAAAAATAAAATCAGATATTTCCTTAGCTGTGTGTAGGAGTGGGAGATTTGCCATATAGGAGAGGGGGGTGGAACTTACTGGAAGCCCATCGAGAATCCTTGTGTGACCTCCCCAGCATTGGGGCCTGTAATGTGCATCCCCAGGATCTTCTGGTCTCCCCCCCGCTCACACACCACCTGCAGGGGAGAGAGGAGCACCGTGACTACCCCCGGCCTCCGGAGGTCTGGCGCCAGCCGGGCGCCTGGCCTGCTGGTAGACTGGGGGGATGGTCGTACCTTAATGTAGCACTGGCTGGCATCTTTCTCAGCCACGGTGAACTCCAGTGGCTTGTAGAAGGCATGGTACACCTGGTGCAAACACACACACACACAAACAAACACACACACACACACACACACACAGCATGAAATAGATAGACTCACACAGGCTCAGCCCACATCTAATTTCTATACAATCAGTACACAATGTTTACATACAACACATTTAGTACCAATGCACTTGTATGAGTGGAGAAGCACCGATGTTAAACAAAAGTGTCTTATCATCCAGCATATTTCTAATATAGTACTAGATCACCAACTAGACACACATAGATGGTGTGTGCGTGTAATTGTGCATTTTTTTTATATTGAGCGAGCTGACACAAGTCTGCCCAGCCGCGCAGCTGGAGGATGCACCTCCACAGGTGTCTCCGATCCGTCATCACCTTGACAACACCTCAATCAGACCTCCCGATGGCCTGTCACTCACACACCGGCCACGCCCCCGTCCCCACAGGGTCCAACCCTGGCCTGGTGCAGGTGTGAGCACACACACACACACACACACAAACCTCGATGGAGTCCTTGCCATGCTTGCTCTCGGCCTCTTCCTCTGACAGACCCACACAGCCGTACTCCAGAGGGGTGAACACTGTGGTGGCAACCTGACAGACAGACGGAGAAACAGACAGGTACACACACACACACACACACACACACACAGACAGACAGACGGAGAGACAGACAGGTACACACACAGACAGACGGAGAGACAGACAGGTACACAGACAGACAGACAGACAGACGGAGAGACAGACAGGTACACAGACAGACAGGCGGAGAGACAGACAGGTACACAGACAGACAGACAGACGGAGAGACAGACAGGTACACAGACAGACAGACGGAGAGACAGACAGACAGACAGACAGACGGACCCAAAGAAATGACAGGAAAAGAGTGAGACTAAATGAAACCCCAAACAACAGGTCATCAATCTGTCATTACGATTGTTTTATTTGTATTGAATTTGGAAAAATGGCCATTGACTGCTGTCGCTACTGACGATCTAGGAGGCCCAGCCATCAACATCCCACAAACTGTAGCCTACACATCAGCCCGCAGCCCAGCACAAACACGTACACCCAAAGTGCCACTGATTTCACTTAGGTTAAAAAGCACGTCTGGACAATCTGTGGGGAGATGAAGGGAAATTCTACCGTGTGTGTGTAGGAGAGTATATGAGATAAAGAGAGAGTGTGTGTGTGTGTGTGTGAGAGAAAGTGTGTTAGTGTGTGTGCTGATGTGAGCACACGTGTTCGCATGTGTGTTGGAGAGAGTGTGTGTGTGTGTGTGAGGTGTGAGAGAGAGAGAGAGAGAGAGAGAGAGAGAGAGAGAGAGAGAGAGAGAGAGAGAGAGAGAGAGAGAGAGAGAGAGAGAGAGAGAGAGAGAGAGAGAGTGAGAGTGTGTGTGTGTGTGAAGGATGACTCACGTTGTCGTAGTTCATGAGCTGAGCGGTCTGGCCGGCCAGTCTGCGAGCCAGTAGTCTTCCTGCCCTGATGGCGGTAGGGGTCAACTCAGGACGACCCTATGAGCAGAGAGCACTGTTAACACACACACACACGTCATCCATGACCACAAACACCTAAGTTAATAAGTAGGAGACTGACTATGTAACATAATAATGACCACACTACAAAACCACCAGAACTTACACTACTGAGGTAATTCTGTCTGTGTTAGTCACTTCTACACACACGCACACACACACACACACACACACAAACACACACATCCAGTCTAACCACAGAGGATATGGTAGGGCTGCAGGGCAGGTCTGAGAGTCTGTCTGAAGTCTTGATTACCACATACATCCTGCTTTCCTCAGGCAGTGTGTGCGTGTGTGTGTGTGAGTGACTGGTATGCACAGTGTACCAGTGCTACTGTAGTACGTGTGTGTGTGAGTATGAAATGGGAATGTGTGTGTGTGTGTGTGTGTATACGTTGTATGTACGAGCGCACGCTTCTGCCGGGCGGTATTTTCAGGTGTTGTGTTTACACATCCGTCCTGCCTGAGTCACCGTCGAACAGCCTCGGCCTCAGGTGTGGCTGAATCAGATGTCCAGGCTTATCGACGGAGCTATCACGCTCGGTGCCCTCCTTTAAAAGCCCCCTCCCCCCCCCCCCTCGCCTGGCAGTGACAGACTGACAGGCGGAGAGGCCTTCAAAGGCCCCCGCGCTCATCTGAGTGTGAGTCAGAGGGCCGGGGAGGCGAGGAGCACTCCAGCTGGCCACGTCAGGGAGACAGCTGATATTTAATACAGCAGCTAGAACTGCTCCGTGCATCTCTGCCAGCCTAACAGAGACAGACAGGCAGGCAGGCACAGACAGGCAGGCAGAGACAGACAGACAGAGAGACAAACAAACCACTTGGCAGCCTTATCCAGGCTACCGTGTGACGGAATATCAGTTGAAGAAACAAACAACAACAACGCCTATCCCGCAGTGCGGTCGAGGCGTTTCCTGGCGTTTCCTGGCGTCTCCGGGGTCCTGTGCGCCCACCTGGCAGATGTCGCCCACGGCGTAGAGGCCGGGCACGGACGTGGCCTCGTCGGAGGCCACCAGGATCTTCCCCGTGTCCTGGTTGAGGCGCACGCCCAGCTCCTCCAGACCCAGCGCCCTGGTCTCCGGAGCCCTGCCTGCAGCCAGAGAGGAGAAAAAACACCCAGGGTCACTATATTACATTACACCCTGAGGAGAGAGAAAGACAGAGATGGAGGGTGGTGGTGGTGGTGGTGGGGGGGGGGGGGGGGGGTCTGGTCAGTGTTCTTGACACATACCGTTTGGCTGGCACGCAACCAGGTTTTTTAAAAGGCACGTTCTGTTACCGTCCCACAAAGAAGAGAAAAAAGAGAGGGAGAGAGAGAGAGAGAGAGAGAGAGAGGGAGAGGGAGAGGGAGAGGAGCTCATCCAGCAATTAGAAAAGAAAACATCTGTTCAGCTGGGGGAGAGAAGTAGAGGGAGAAAGGGAGGCAGGGAGGGAGAGAGAGGGAGAGAGGGAAACGGAGGCAGGGAGGGAGAGAGAGAGGGAAACAGGGAGGCAGGGAGGGAGAGAGGGAGGGAGAGAGAGGGAAACAGGGAGGCAGGGAGGGAGAGAGAGGGAGGGAGAGAGGGAAACAGGGAGGCAGGGAGGGAAACAGGGAGGGAGAGAGAGGGAGAGAGAGAGGGAAACAGGGAGGCAGGGAGAGAGGGAAACAGGGAGGCAGGGAGAGAGGGAAACAGGGAGGCAGGGAGGGAGATAGAGGGATAGAGAGAGGGAAACAGGGAGGCAGGGAGAGAGGGAGGGAGGCAGGGAGAGAGGGAAACAGGGAGGCAGGGAGGGAGAGAGAGAGGGAAACAGGGAGGCAGGGAGAGAGGGAGGGAGGGAGAGAGGGAAACAGGGAGGCAGGGAGGGAGAGAGAGAGGGAAACAGGGAGGCAGGGAGAGGGAGGGAGAGAGGGAAACAGGGAGGCAGGGAGGGAGAGAGAGGGAGAGAGAGAGGGAAACAGGGAGAGGGAGGGAGGGAAACAGGGAGGCAGGGAGAGGGAGGGAGAGAGGGAAACAGGGAGGCAGGGAGAGAGAGAGGGAGAGAGAGAGGGAGGGGGTGGAGGTTTGTCTTTAGGAGGAGTGAATAATAAGGCAGGCAGGGATAAGCATCCCATCAACCACCTGGGGCCCCGAGATGTCACTTCTGCCACTTCCTGCTCCGCAGACGACGGATGCTGTCGACACCCGCCCCTCTCCCCTCCCTCGTCTTCATAGTGATAAGGAGTGCCTTCTGCTGCCTTGGCAACCCATCTACTCCTCCACCACTCCTCCTTCCACCCTCCGCTCCTCCTCTCCTCAACCTCCTTCCACTCCTCTCCACCACCCTCCTGCGCTCCTCCCCTCGGCTCAGCTCTCCCTGCCTGGGTAACATAATAAACACTGCCGCCTCCTCTCCACAGGACCCAGAGGGATCCACGTAGATGCTATCATACAACAAGAATAACAACCCCCCCCCCCCCCCTCCCCCACACACACACCATCCCCACCCCTCCAAGACCCCTTTCCTGGCTGGAGCCAGGGAACAACTTCCTCTGTTTCCCCTCTCCCCCCTCAACCCCCCCCCCCCCCCCCCCCCACACACACACACACACACACACACACACACACTACAGCCAGACCTGGAGGGCCGGTGGACCTGCCCATTACTGCAGCATGGGTGGTAGGGAGCGGGAAGAAGGGGGGGGGGGGGGGGGGGAGAGAGAGAGAAAGAACGACAGAGAGAGAACCAAAGAGCGAGAGAGAGATGGGTGAGAGACAATAGAGTAGAGGATGGGGCAAGAAAGCGGGAGGGCGCGGAGCAGAAAAGAGAGGTCGAGGAAAAACGAGGTGAGAATACGAGAGGCTGAACGAGGGGGAGAAAGCAAGAGGGAGTCACAGAGAGAGAGGGACCCGTCGTATGGAGAGGCTCAGAGAGGAGGGGGGGGGGGGGTAGGGAGGTCAAACGAGAGGGAGAGGTAGATTACCAGAGCTCCCCCCTGAGAGCTGCTCTGGCAGGGCCCACGCTCGCTCATACAGGCCCCACTGTTCTGGAGGGCAGGCCCCGGGCCTCTGTCCCCTCTCAGACGGCCCTCCCAGATACCATCTGACCCGCTCTCCTCTGGATATGCACGAGGCAACGTCACCCTGTCCCAAACCACAGCGAAGGAAATGTTTTTCCAAAAGCGAGAATGAACTCCTTCCATCGGCGACCTCTGATGTCGCTGACCCCTGACCCGCCTATCCCACAACAACACAGCTCTGTTGTAGCAACCAGAACCGACACAGATCTCTCTCTCTCCCTTCCTTCTGCTTCTCTCTCCTTAGCCTCGCTCCTGGCTGATGTCTCTCTCTCTCCATCACTATTTCCCTCTCTCCCGGACCTTTTTCTTTCGCTGCCTTTCTCTGTCTTTCCCACCTCCATCTGGCTAACGCTCTCTCTCTCCCGTGTACAGTCTACAGCAGTGTCGCCCAGCCTTTTCCTGCCCTCTTTCTGCCTCTGGGCTGGGGGACTGGGCTATTAGACTTGGCTATGGGACCGGGGGGCTGGGCTGGGGGGCTGGGCTGGGGATCTGGGGGAGTGCCAGGGTGCCCATTGTGTGTTGAGGACACAACAACAGAGGGCAGCTGATAAGAGGTCTGGTCGAGGCTGGAGTCGCACACAGTGCTGTGGCCCTGATAGGCCGCTTCACAAAGCTCGCCGTGGCGTGAGGAGGAAGTGTCCTGGCCAGCCGGCCAATTAGCCACAACATGCACTCTGGCACGACTTGAAATGAGACGGGTGGCCCTTATCAGATCGATCCCAAATGAGCAAAGACAAAAGGCTGTAAGGTGGTGAGCGGAGTGTTTTGGAAATAGATTATTATTATTTTCAGTTCCCCCGAAAATGGCTTGTCATTCAGGGCTTGTTCCATTTCCTGTCTGAAGGGGAAGATGACTTAATGAGGTTCTTTATTCTGGCTCTGCGGAAGTGACTGTGCGTGAGGGAAAGAGAGGGAGGGGGGGGAGGGAAGAAAGAGAGAGAGGGAAATAGAGATGGAGAGTGAGAGGGAAAAGAGAGAGAGAGATAGAGAGAAAGGACAAGTGAGGGAGTGGGGGCCAGAGAGAGGGAGGGTGAGCGAGAGTGAGAGAAAGCAAGACATGCCGGGAAACATCCAGAAAAACTTGGTGCCATATCCCTGCACCTGAGTGCACCCCCCCTTTTACCCCAAACCTCACTGGACAGAGAGAGGACTACAAGGTCCACCAGAAGAGGAAATGTGTTGTTTCCTGGTTTGTCCTTGAGCCACCTGGCCTGGGGGGGGGGGGCAGGAAGGGCCATAGGAAGGGTGGAGGGGGGGCCAGGCAGGGCAAGGATGTACAGTACTAGGTCCCTGATGGCCAGCTAGCGGCCTCACAGACGCCCCTGGCCTTTTACATCTCCTCCGAGGCCAGGGGGCAGGGCCGACCTCTAGTGTAAGGTCACGGAGCAGGAAATGGTCGTCTACACCACAGAGCACTCACAGATGTTCCACTTCAAAAGGAAAACCCCTTCAGTCAAGACTCTAACCTGTAGGACTGTCACACACGTTACCATGGAGAGGACTAATATAATCGAACATCCTGCTAACATGCTCTACTGCTATTAATATCCTCAATTATAATTGAGAATCATTACTTACAGAGTAACAAAATACTAAAACTTCCTATGTTGAGTTAAACGTCTATGGTTAATATTCCCGCACGGCTAAAATATCGACTAATCAATCCTGGTCTTGGTTCTGACAAATCCAACAAAGAGACCAGGCTAATTGCGGGGTGTCGTTGCTCTTTAACATGTAAGTTGCAGAGTGATAAACTACCCAGGGGCCACACTGGTGCCCAGGAGCTTAAAAGTGCGAGACGTGCAAATAACCCTCGCCGCCGGTCGCACGCTATGACACGCTAGGACGCCACCGGCACAGCTGCCACGACGACAAGGCGTGGACGCGACGAGGGACGAGCGACGACCTCCCCTCGGAGGTCAGGGCCACCCGGGTCCTTGTCACACGCACAGCCGCACGAGGGGGCACAGATGGGGGCACACGCACCAGGGCTGGCAGTACCCAGACACGCGGCTGTGGGGAGCCCGGAGAGGCGTGGAGAGACCGGCTTTAAGGAAGCGAATCCCTGGGAGACGTGAGCGATGAGAGAGCGGGAGGATGTTCCCTCCATTGTTGCTGGAATGATAGATATATCATAACAGTGGAATAGAGAAGAGAGGGATGGCCAAGAGGAGGTATAGTGGGAGTGGAGGGGGAGGGGAGTGATGGGACAGGCAAGGCCAGGGAATGGCAGACAGGGATGGGGGTGACAGATGGGCAGGGCTGGCTGGTTTCCGCAGGGCTGGCACGGAGGGGGCAGGAAAGGCCCAGGGCGGGAGAACAAAGGGGGGAATGTGGCGACCCTGTGCCTGGGCACATCCTGCCCTTGGCTGGGGGGAGAGAGAGAGTGATTAACGTCTCCCCTGGTGGTTCCATCCCTCACATTTTATTACCTTGTTTATGGGCTTGATACCTAGGTGATCTGCTGACTCGGCACTCTGGGGTGGACGACAATGAAACTCTGGGCTGGGGAGGAAAGCCTGGTTCAACTAATATCTGCTAATACCGGGTCACATCGGGCCCAAGAACTCTTTTTAAAATTAAGGAAATCATACTGAATCAACAGAAAATGGACTTTAGTTTTGTTGAGGTTGAACCACCCATGATGGTGTTCGAATTCTCAGACACAGAAGTGCGTTCCCACACACTCTCTTTTCTCCCCAGACACCACACACATACTACACACACCTACGGCCCACAGAACAGACTGGAAGGTGTCCACCTGGTCCTGGCCTGTCCCTGTGTCGGTCCAGGTCACCTGCAGCTCTCCCGAGCCCAGCCGCTCCACCCTCCTGGGGACAGACCTCCAGCAGAACTTGGTGCCGTGGTCCCGCATGTGGTCCGTCACCAGGCCCGCCATTTGCTGCCACACACAAGAGGATACACGGTCTGATGTCTGATTTCGAAACACCACAGCCTTGAGGCTAGCTGTGACACAGGCACAGGCATGTAGAAGCCAGGTTGGCAGGTTGAGACTGGTTGGTTCAGGCTGTCAGCCTGGACAGAGAGTAAGAGAGGGAGGGGAGAGACAGAGAGAGGGAGGGAGGGATGGAAAGAGAAAGAGGGAAAGAGACAGTGAGGGAGAGAGAGCTAGAGAGAGCTAGAGAGCGAGAGAGCGAGAGAGCGAGAGAGAGAGAGAGAGAGAGAGAGAGAGAGAGAGAGAGAGAGAGTAGGAGTCTGGCTGTAGAGTAGAAGCAAGGCTGTTCAGAGTGTAAACTAACCAGCCCTGCCTCAGCGTACCTGGGGAGACCCAGACCAGCATGCCTGCCAGGCACCTGTCAGCCCCCACCCCGGGCCCTGACCTCGGGGCCCGGGCTCGCTGGGAAATGCACTACTCATATTATTCCTAAGAATGTGGCCGTGGCGGCGCAGTTACCTGATCGAACCCCCGGAGGGCGATGCTGCGGACCAGGACGGTGGTGTCCAGTCCCAGGCCTGTCAGAAACCCTGCACACTCCAGAGCCACATCTTCACAACAGGAGGTAAAGGAAAACCCAGGCCTTCACACCACAACACATTTCTAACAAATACGTCCTTCACAGACAATAAAATAAAAATTAAAAGTCAAAAGGGGGACTCACAGGGGTATAACTTTACAAGGCACCACGGTAGTGATTGAACTCAGTCACAAGGTGATTCGATTCAAATGAACTGACTTGGTAATCAATTGATTCATAGACAACGCAATACATGTAAAGGGGTTATTACAGAGTTTGAGTCACCAAACTAGTGATTCGTTCACAAGCCGAGGTCCTATGACAGGCGGGTGAAAGGATACAACTGGCACCAACTACAAGTCTGGAAACAGAAAAAGAGATACGGCATTATTCATTATTGGCTTCCTTTAAGATATGTCTTACATACATTTCTTAGCTTTAACAATATGCATGACTGATTAGCCTATAGCAATTCATCCCAGACAGAGGCCACAATTAACCCT
The DNA here is from genome assembly GCF_963692335.1 of Osmerus eperlanus. Taxonomy (NCBI): domain Eukaryota; kingdom Metazoa; phylum Chordata; class Actinopteri; order Osmeriformes; family Osmeridae; genus Osmerus; species Osmerus eperlanus. The sequence goes on along the minus strand of NC_085042.1, from coordinate 6,232,123 downwards.
GAACATGGGAAGTAAAGCGAGTGTTGAAAATGTGTGTGTGTGTGTGTGGTCGAGGTGAATCACACCTCTAATCCCAGCCTTGACATCCATGACGGCGAGGAGAGCTAACGGCTAGCATTTAGGCTAATCCCCGTGGATAGGGCGTACCATGTTCAGGGCTCAGTCCATACATCGCCCTGCTGAGTGATGCCCTACCCCCACAGGGAGGGCCCCCCTCACCCCCCTGAAGGCTCCCACAGCCAGGGCCTGACAGCCCTGTAAGCCCCCTCCCCACCCACCACTCCTCCTTAACCCACCCCCTCGGGCCAGCGTGAAGCACTAACAGAGGGCCCTCTGCTCCCCGTGTCCACCTAACAGACAGCTGCACTTAGTGGCCATCGTGAGGTGGCTTTCGGAGGGATTAGGGATGGGAGCTTCCCGATTCCTCTCCTTCCTCTGGGTCCTCGCGCCTGGGCTATACGTTTCAGTCGGTTGCCTTTCTCTGTTCTCTCTCACGGCCCAGAGTGCAGTGGGGGAGCATGGGGAATGTCTCCAGCCTTCACTGGTGGAAAGTACCATTTTCCGTCCTCATTGGCCCCCACTGTCTTCACAGAGACAGAGACAAGGTAATAATGTATTCTGAAGCCGCAGGCGGGATTTGAACCTGCGCTCAAACGCTCTCATGAGTTACACCCATCCCATCCCCATACCACTGTACCATGTAAAAGAATGACACGGGAGAGTCCTTGTTGAGTCAGACCATGGCAGTACTTATGAAAAGGACTGGATACTTCTAGGGGAGTGGACACACTGATTACATATCAGTCCTGAACTCCTGCCTGAGCTTGGTAGGTTGCAGAAACAGGCTTTGGTACTGTTTTATCTTCGAGGGACCTTGAGCAGTCATTTCAGCCCGTGTAGACCAGCGATAGAGGATGTGTGAACCAGGTACCTCCTTCGTGTCTGTCTGGGAGTCAAAGCCCATGGCAACATAAAGAGGACACCTCAGAAAGGAGAGAGCATCATGGACAGAATGCTTGACCCAGCTCCGACCGGAGGCTTGGAGTCCTTGAATGACATGTTGTTGTTGTCTGGCCGTCTGCGTGGCAACACATCCTCCACTATCTCCTACACGCGCGGTTGTTCTTCGGCGCTGGCACGCGCTCACTCCGTGAGCCGTCTCGTTGCCGTGGTGATGGCAGCCTCGGTCTTGCCCGTGGCCCCCGGGTGTGTGTGTGTGTGAGAGTGTAACTCAGGTGTGTGTGTGTGTGTGTGTAACTCAGGTGTGTGTGTGTGTGTGTGTGTGTGTGTAACTCAGGTGTGTGTGTGTGTGTGTGTGTAACTCAGGTGTGTGTGTCTGTGTGTGAGTGTGTAACTCAGGTGTGTGTGTGTGTAACTCAGGTGTGTGTGTGTGTGTGTGTAACTCAGGTGTGTGTGTCTGTGTGTGTGTGTGTGTGTAACTCAGGTGTGTGTGTGTGTAACTCAGGTGTGTGTGTCTGTGTGTGAGTGTGTAACTCAGGTGTGTGTGTCTGTGTGTGTGTGTGTGTGTGTGTAACTCAGGTGTGTGTGTGTGTAACTCAGGTGTGTGTGTGTGTAACTCAGGTGTGTGTGTGTGTAACTCAGGTGTGTGTGTAACTCAGGTGTGTGTGTGTAACTCAGGTGTGTGCAGGCTCCTGGCCCCTGCTAGACACACGTTTCTCACCTGGGATCGTCGTCGACAACCTCCGCCTGTCAGCCTCCACAGCACCTCACACACACACACACCTGCAGTGCTGACAGCTCCCCGGCACAACAACAATGCCAAACAGAAGCACCCTGCCAGGGATCCACTGAGGAGGAGGAGAGCTAGCTGCTGGCTAACACCAGCGCTAATGACATCCTCTGCCAGCCTCGGGGCAGGAAGAGAGGCACACTTCCAGCACCTCTCACATGAAAGGGCTTCCTAGACTCAAGTGCTCCTTGAGTGGATAATTCAGAGTTCCCTGCAAAGCATTTTGGGTGCATTCTGGTGCGTGTGTTTGTGACTGTTTCAGAACGCCCTGTCACAAAGGAATCTGCAGAGGGCTCGACATGGGACGGCGAATGAATGCATATCGCCACCAAGTGGTGAAAAGACCAAAGAGCAGCTTTACGCAAGTGAGTTAGGTTTAGCGACAATTTGGGAAAGGTAAATCAAATGTTGTGTGAGCGTGTGTGGTGTGTGCGTATGTGTGTGGTGTGTGCGCACGTGAGTGTATGGTGTGTCTGTGTGGTGTGTAGGTGTGTGTGTGTGTATGTAAGAGCGGGCTTCTCACGTCTTTCCAGGGGACTCGTTCAGCCAGAAGATATCGTCGCTGGTCATGCCATGCTCGACTGCCCCAGGGACCTGAAACAGTTCATATCATCATCATCATCATTGAATCTAAAGGGGGTGCTAAAGGTCAGCTCTGCTGGGCTTTAGCAGAGAGGGTCGTTGGCTGTGTGAAGCCGTTATCAGCAGTGAGCCAGAGCCTGCGCTGTACTACAGGGAGGCTGGAGAGACGGCAGCCTGGGAGGATCAGCCAGGCGTCCTCTCCCACTGACCTGTCTACCCTGCAAGGCCACTACACAGACAGGAGCCAGGGCAGGCAGGGAGGGAGGGAGAGAAGGAGGGCGGGGGTGTAGGGTGTAGGGAGGAAGAGAGACAGAAAGAGGGAGGGAAAAAAGAGAAAGAAGAAGGAAGAGGGAGGGAGGAAGACAGAAGGTGAAAAGAGAAAGAGGGAGGCAGCGTGGAGGCCAACACACTCACATGTGTGGGGTACTTTGGCCTTCCGCCAGTTGCAATCACAATGTTCCTAGCGGTGAGGATCGTCTGTGAGACGGTGGAGTGGGAGGGGACCCCAGCGGGTTCATCCAGGACACAAGGCCAAGACACAGAAGCATTAGTGTCAACGTTCATGTCCATTCAAAACACAGGAAGGACACAAAGACAGTTATTTTGCCGTTGCTAATGTGGCTTACCTCCTTTCCCGCTCTGGTCAACCCGCTGACGGTATGATCGTCCACCAAGCGCCCCTTAAGGTTCAGATACTTCACTTTCCTGCGGGGCACAGACAACACGTCTGAGTCGCTGCCGCGACGCTGTCAGGACCCCCTTCCTCATCTCCTGGCCGCACCGGGGTTCGAACTCGGGTACTCCTGCCCCTCGCACGCAACAACCGCCTTAAACAGTGCTTCAGTCAGCTACACTACCCAAGAGCTAGCTTTGCTATGGCGCGGCAGGGCGGTATTTATGCTGTGGGGTGAGTTGAACGAATTCAACTCAGTTAAACTTTCAAGATCTTCACTCAAAGGCAGATTTTTGGCCAAGGGCAGTAAAGAAGTACAAGGCAGGCCCATTGGAGCGCTGAAGGGTTGTCAAGTGCTGGATTTAGATGTGAGAAATCCTATTGCACAACCAGCACATCTGTTAAGGGAGTGCGGGCACACACGCACAGGTCAACACCTGTTTGTCCTCAGGGAATTCATTCAGCATGCTATCCTCGATTTTTTTATACCTCACTTGACAATTGATTTTGTCTTCAACTGGCCCTTTACGACATCCACTTAGTTATGATAGATAAAAGAGTCACTTACTTGTCTTGTAGCTGGACACGGTGGCCCCAGTTAAGAGACCTGATATAGTTCTGCACAGCCTCTGCCATGGTAGGCCTAGTAAAACAGACACACACATACAAGTTTGTAGGCTATTGCTATTCTTGTGAGGACTCAATTCTCAAGAGATCATGAAATAAAGCACTTCTAAAAGTACTGTCCTGTAGTATTATTCAATGAACTAGACTAGACTACTTCAGACACCCAGATGCTAAATCACCTTGAAAAGAGTTTTTCAAGCAGGACCACTGAGAACCACTAGATGGTATCGTTCAGTCAAAACACTTAAGCTCACAAGCTCAAAATCAGTCGACAACATTTTCCTTGTGTCCTCATCTCGAGTCTTACCAGTCATGTGAAACAGGGCCTGGGATTTGCCAGCCGTACTTCTTGGCGTCCTCTACAGCTGACCCCAACAGAGCTGTCTGATGCATGAGCTTCTTGGGAATGCAGCCCACATTGACACACGTACCACCAAGGCCCCACTTACTGCCTGGATAGGATACATTAACACATACCACCTTTTGAGTACATCAGTTTAAACGCTTATACATTGTATTGTTTTAATCAGAAACAGTTTGTTTTTTAGTCCTCTGTTATACAGGTAAGTTGGCTTTAGAGAGATCTCCTACCTTTAACAGATGGCTCCACATAGTCCAAAACAGCAACTTTTTGTCCCAACTGAGCAGCTGTAAAGATATGAATAAGGTACCAGTGAATAAGGTACCAGTGCCATAAACTAAACAAGGCTACGTATGCAGACGGTTCACCTCTACAAGCAACTGCCCAATATAACAAGTCGAGGGAACTTCAGACTAAAGCCATTACTGTTGAGGCTTGCTAAAGGTTAAAAACTCACCTTCCTTGGAGCACGCTAGACCCCCAGACCCACCGCCAATAACAACGAGGTCATAGTCAAATTTCCCTAGGTGAAGAAACACACATACCGTAAACCGTAAAAAGCAGACCTAGCAATTATGTTTAACGTTAAACAAAAAGTACGATTAGATTTGAGCTTTTTTGGTCTATATCAATGCACGAGCTAGCTAGACAACGCAAGGGTTCCAACACATAATGCAACTGTTCTCCAGTTCAAGTCTCTCCTTCAGCAGGTAGCGAAACACTATCAGGATGACAGCTGCGCCAAGGCCAGTAATGTCACAGCTTGGACCGTAATTCATATAGTTCATGCTATGTGGGTCTTGTGTGTGCCTGCAATGATCAGATAAGTAGCACGATACCTGTTAAGTTTCTTGTTATAATTTGAAAGTAAGTATTGCGTTTCCATCGGTGCCTGCCCCTACAGAAGGCTGCCATGTTGTTATTACGAAAGGACCTTGACTGAGTTCTTACGTGTCCTGCGATGTGCCTGATAAAAAAAAAAGTATTTTTGGTATTGGGAATATGCTACCCTTATTATTTTCTAATGTAATCAATATTTAAACAGTATGATTTTGACTTTTTATTGCCAATCGAAACACATTTGCACTAACATCATTTGCTGGATGAGATACTGATGCAACACTGTCAAACTTTGAAGTATGATTGAACTTCAAACTGATGTGAATGGACAGCGACACATTTGATAAATTGCTCAATATTACGGTTTGACGTAGGGGTGGGCGGATCGATCTAACGTATTGATAGTATCGATACCAACGTTGGTATCAGTAGGCTATTGATCGATACTCGCGTGATGAGATCGATACTTAAGTTTCAATTTATCTTCTCTACATTCAGTACAACTCCCTTAATGGTTGTACAAACACCGGTGCTCTCACTTCGCTTAAGCTCACTTTGCTCCTACCCCACCTCCCCTGCTATGATGTGAGTTGTTGCTGATGTCGTGACAAGGCACTATCCCCGCCAGGATTTGCATCCCCTGGCCGCGGGAGCGCGCGTGCACTCAGAGAAGCTCTTTTCTAGCAAAAGTTACAGAGGGGAATCAGGGAATATACATTATATCAGTCCGTTTTTTCACCTGATATAATGTGTACCCCCTCCCCTAACATGCAACGGGTCTGTCCTGCCATCATTTTCTGTGTTCTTTTGGTCACAATGAACAACCTGAGATAATATGGAGATGTCTGCTCTTTCCTAGCAAAGGTTACAGAGGGGATACACATTATATCAGGTGAAAAAATGGACTGATATAATGTATATTCCCTGATTCCCCTCTGTAACTTTTGCTAGAAAAGAGCCGACATCTCCACAAATAAACATATAATGTAGATAAATGAGTCCCTTGTTTACCCCTGTTGAGTCTTCCGCGTCGCTATTTGTCCCATTTAAGAGGTGAATTCGAAGTGCAGCAGTTAAACTCCGCTTCTCTGAGTGCACGCGCGCTCCCGCGGCCAGGGGATGCAAATCCTGGTGGGGATAAGTGTCTTGGCACAACACCCGTGTGCACGTGCAGTAACATGACCCAGCAGCACACTATACTAACGGTATTTATGACAGAATTCTTTGTCCTGTGTTTTATTATGATCATAAGCATGATCAACTAATCACAAAATCATGCAATGATCATGAACATTCAAATTAGCATATTGATGATGCATTCACTTCATAAATTAGCATATTGATGATGCATTCACTTCATAAATTAGCATATTGATGATGCATTCACTTCATAAATTATGAGGCATTGCTTTCCCCTACACGAAAATAGATAAGCTGCTTTTCTAAGTAAATAGTATCGGTGTTGGTATTGGTAATACTGGCCCTGTATTAACTTGGTATCGGATCTATACCAAATGTTGCAGTATCGCCCACCCCTAGTCTGACGCCCTGTTTAATGACACGGATTGATATAGATTGATCATCAATTGGAGTTTTGGAGTCTTCTCTATTCGATTGTCAGTCTAAGACACAATACAACACCATTTTAGAAACAGAATTGATTTGCAGAAATGTGTACTGCAAATGCTCTAACATTGAGCTCTTCTCACAAGTCACAACATTCATTACAAAATCTTTCTTTTGAAAGCTTTCCCAACTATTGAAATTGTGTGAGGGTATCTACCACATCAGTGTCTTGGGATCCTTTGATCTAGCCCATTATGTTATGAGGTAGATAATTTCCTGATCCCTTATAACAGTCAGTGTTGAAATTTGTGGACTACTAAACTAGTCTTATTCCTAACATAAACAAGACAGACAATAACATATTTCCAGGCATGATTTATTGAAAACACACCAAATGTACACTCTACAAATCAGTATTTTTCTGTTATTTTCACACGCGTAATACTTGCCTCTGGGCATTAGTAAAATTAACATAATACATTCTGTCACTGTGGCATCGCTTCTGCGCTACGAAAGCATTAACAACTTACTCTGCTAGGAATTCAAACCATTTTGAGTGTCTCTATCTTTTAAAGTTTATAATACAATGTAATACAAGGCATAACCCCACCAACAGTCTAGACTACACTGAGGACAGAGTGAGTGGATGTTTGACTGTGGGTCATGAGAGGAAAAGGAAGGACACCGTAAAGGGAAGGGTAGGAACCTTTTCGTGGAGGACAATGTCAAGAATGGTAAAATGGACTGCATTTATATAGCGCTTTTCTACCTTAGCGGCACTCAAAGCGCTTTACAATGTTTGCCTCTCATTCACCCATTCATACTCTCAATCACACACCGACAGCAGCGAGCTACCATGCAAGGCGCCGGCCTGCTCATCGGGAGCAACTTGGGGTTCAGAGTTTTGCTCAAGGATACTTCAGCACATGACCTAGGAGGAGTCGGGGATCGAACCGCCAACCTTGCGATTAACAGACAACCCTCTCTACCCCCTGAGCCACAGCCGCCCCAAAAGAAAGAAGGGATGTAGAGGAGATAGGATGGAGAGGAGACAAGAGACAACAGGAGGGATACCGTTATATAAAACACACTTTGTTATTTATTCTACCATGGAAAAGGTTAAGGCACATGATAGTTACAAACACATTTGCTACTGAGTATTACAGTTACTTTATTTTGAATGTCTTGAACCATTGATATCTACACGGGTACGTCTTGATTCCGTTTTCCGTCCATCTTTTCATGTGGCCTTTCACAGACAATTAGACATGTTGTTTTGTAAATGTACAAGAATGAGTACATCCATAAAACAAGCCCCTTCACTCAGCTCTTGCTCTTTTACAAAGATTCAACACCAGGTCCTTTGGTTGTGATACTGCAAATTGCAGCCAGGAACAGACAGTCTATGCACATGTATGGTTCTTTGTTGCAAGGGTTAAATTGGCCAATGAAAGCACACACTTCAGAGGACACTTACAGGACGGTATGCTGGGGCCTATAACAATATTATTCTCTGAAAATCAAAGTTCATACATACAGGTTTATTCTTTATTTCAAATCACAATTTGTAACACTGTGTAAAATATGCAAGCTTTATAAAGTCACGTCACGAAGAAAATCAGACTTTAACGCAGGCACATGCCATTTCGCCTACTGGAGCTGATGTATGAGTGAAGCTGTCAGGGGAGGCCCCCCTCCTTTCCCCCGTCAGACCCTTGTAGGGGTGGAGGAAATGGGTGGGGTGGGAGTATTGGGTGGGGGTTGGGGGTTGGGGAGCATAGGGGGTCGGGGGGGGGGGCTGTCCACTTGGACCTAGACCTTTAAAACTACAAACAAATCTTTAAAAACTTGGGTGAAGTTAAGTTTCCCTCTCCTAGTCCCTTTTCAGACAGTGGCAACTACACAGGGTCAGTTTACTGCCTCTCAACTGTCACTATATGAGCATTTGAATTCAAGAATCAAACTTATATTGTATTGTTTGAACTGTACAAATTTAGCCTTGAACCGTAAATAAGTAAACTGTCTCTTTGCTCTCTCTGTAAATGTGAATGAACTCAATATCCAATTACACCACAAAAATAAACTGGCACTTCGAAAGAACAAAGGATATAAACATCTGTACATCTTTTTCATGCTCGCTTCAAATATTTCTGAAAGATGCATTAGCAAAAGCAAAGCACATTTAGGCTGTCAGCAACAGCACGCAACTGCGGTGGAAAGGAAGGGAATCGTAACACTGCCTTCAATCTGCTGTTGATCCCTGTCGTTTGCATCCCTCCTTCCGTTCATTTGTGACCTTTTGTTGATTTGAACCCATCCTGTCTCCCTCTCCCTCTCCCTCTCCCTCTCCCTCTCCCTCTCCCTCTCCCTCTCCCTCTCCCTCTCACTCTCCCTCTCCCTCTCCCTCTCCCTCTCCCTCTCCTCTCCCTCTCCCTCTCCCTCTCTCTCTCTCTCTCTCTCATCTCTCTCTCTCTTTCTCTTCCTCTCTCTCTCTCTCTCTCTCTCTTCCTCTCTCTCTCTCTCTCTATCTCTCTCTCTCTCTCGTCCTCTCTCCTCTCCTCTCTCTCTCTCCCTCTCTCCCTCTCCCTCTCTCTCTCTCTCTCTCTCTCTCATCTCTCTCCTCTCTCTCTCTCTCTCTCTCTCTCTCTCTCTCTCTCTCTCTCTCTCTCTCTCTCTCTCTCTCTCTCCTCTCTCTCTCTCTCTCTCTCTCTCTCTCTCTCCTCTCTCTCTCTCTAATCTCATATAACACCAGATCATCGGTTCAATGTGTATTTATCATCTTTAGAAAGAAAGCTGAAGATATTTTTTTTAACTCTTGACAGTACAAAATATAAATAGGTGATCATCAGCATGACTCTACAGATTGATACACACTTCAGTATGTGGTTATTTCTGTTTACAAAGACCGCAATTTTTTTTATCAAACGAATGTGCTTTGCAAACAACCCGTTATGAATACACAACTAGTTTGTACATTGTATTTCTTTTTTTCTTATTTCCTTCCTCTTTATGAACCTAATATACATTTGTATAAAACCAACAAAAATATAAAATGCTTTTTATCTAGCCTTTACCATGTAACCCATTGACTTTCTCTAAGAGAATCATTTATAAACAACATGTCTTATATCCTTTTGACCTTTAATACATATCCATGAAAAACAGCAACCAACAGGAACACTCACATATCTTCATCAAACAGGATCCACCTTGGAATATCTACTCGGTTAATATCTCTTCTTAATGGTTTTCTTTTCTTTGTTCAACCTTGCTTGGAAATATGTTGTGACCAACCACACTGTAACCAATGACCAGTACTCTCTGTACCTCTCCTGACCTCAGACACAACTTGCACACGTCATGCTTCAGTCGCTTGGCGTATTGAAGTGGATAGCACCCAACGAGAAACCGATACTTTGAACAAACACAACTTCAGTGCACTTTATGAAACACAGTGAAACATTGTATTCAAAATAGGTTCATGAGAGCAACCGTGTGTTAACAGATTTGCCCACTCTGACGGTTCAAACTCTCTCTTTTTTCCTGTCTTTCTCGCTCCAGTCTCCTTGTTCTTTCTCATTTCCTACACTCAAACCAAACCAACCTTCAGAAACCTTTCACCACACCAGTCCACACCTTCAACCCCGGTAGAAAAGAAAAAACGGATGAAAAATGATGTCGTCAACCGAAACAGAATCTCAACACGCCCAATAACAACCCAACAAACAAAAAAGAACATTGAAAAACCATCTAAGCGCATTTGGGAAAAATAAAGTTAAAATGAAATTAATTTAGTCTGTTACCCTCCCCCCATCTTCTTTCCAAAGACACATCCTTTCCCTCTCTCCATCACCTTCTGTTCTCCGGCTTAACGCGCACACAGTTTCTTCCAGAACTATCTCCATTGCTTCACACCCCAGAGCTCTACGAGAGTCCATGCTGTCAGGTTACACATTATGTCCTGTGGGAATGTAGATATGATAAGTAGTACTTGAAGTAGTCCCCTTTTGTTTGTTTTTTGTTGTGCGAATGTCACTTTTTTTTCATCATTTTCTTTTTGCTGAAAAGCATGAAACGTCGGCCTGCTGGATGGTTGTGTATTTCGTTTAGCTTGTTTTTCTCTCTGCTCTTTACAAAGTCTGCTGACGAGCCGACATGTGTGATGGCAGTGGTGAGATCCTGGTCTGGGTGAGATGTCGGGACGCTGTTGGGATTAATCCTGGAACACAGTTGGGACCTTCGTTAATAGGACTGGGACAAACGGAACACTTGTGCGATGGCGTCGCACACTGAGCTTAACATAAAGCTTTAGGATTTACGCTCCGTGACTACACAGGAACAATGCGATGATTGTACAAATACACAAACAAATGATGTATTGTCGCATGCGGTACAGTTGATTTGTCAGATGTGAGATGGAAGGTTATGAGGCTTTGATGAGCTAGTTTGTATGATAGTGGGAATGACGGCTGCAGATCGCCAGCTTGGTTAGCACAGTTAAATGAGTTACATTTCAATACCTTGATCAATAATGATTCTATAGTACTCACCTTATGTGCCACCTGATCAGGTTAAGATAAGTCAAAAATGACAGATGCACCATTTTAATGTACAGCCGCCCCCCTTTCGTTAAGCACCAAATGATCACAGTTTTGTGAGTGCAGGGCGAGGCCCCGCACGTCCCAAAGCCTACTGAGGGACCACGACTCGTGCGACTCGATCAGAGATGTCACGAGGATGAGGCGAAGATGATCACGTGACACAGATGGGAACCGGTGGCCCCGGGCAGACCTGACAGAGCTGGAGGTGGACGATCACAGTGTGTGCTGAGAGACTCGCGAGCCACGGGAGGGGATGAGTGGAGAGAAAAGGGGGAAGGAGAGATGGAAAGCTAAAGAGAAACGAGAGCGCGGGGAGGCTAACCCAGAGTAGCTAGCCTAGAGGTGTGCGTGCGTGCGTGTGCGGCCTGGCGTGTGCGTGTGTGCGGCCTGGCGTGTGCGTGTGTGCGGCCTGGCGTGTGCGTGTGTGCGGCCTGGCGTGTGCGTGTGTTCTCCCAGACATACATTATTTATCGGGTTGAGATTTGCTCTGCTTCGTCGCAGGGAACAGAGTGTGCGGTGAATACAGAGCAGACCAAGATAGGGAACACACTGTGATCTCTATTCCTTTTCATTAAGCCTGCATCTGTGTGTGTGTGTGTGTGTGTGTGTGTGTGCGGGGTCCGGACGTGCGTGTGTTTGAATATGAACCCCCCGTTCCCCCATCTCAAGTGTTTTGACATCCACTCCCCTTTCATCATTTACAACAATTTGGCGTAAAGAGCGCCGGGGGAGTCTGGGCAGACTGCCTGCGCATTCCTATTAAACGAGAGCTTTCGGAGAAGCAGCCCTGCTATGTCCTGATGTCCTCTCGTTCTGTCGCAAGTTAAGTACTCAGGGTCGGCGGGAGGAGCCAGGGTTACGCACAGGAGCGACACGGGTGAGGAATAAACAAGACATGAGTGCGGAACAGTACAAACAAACGGAGGACTGTGATGGGGAGGGGTGGGGGGGGAGGGAACAACAGAAACACAAACCAAAACATTCCAGACCTACCATGCATGCATTTAGACCCAGGAGTCAACAGGCTGGGGTTTAACATCGTCCACCAGACTGACCGTAGGCCTGTTACTCCTTATATAGTGTGTCCTATTTGTGTCATTCTGCAGCAACGGGAGGAGGGAAGGGGTTAAAGGGCAAAACAACGAGGTCAATATAGTTGTCACACAGAGCCGAGGCAATAAAAGATTAAAAGAAGAGTGTTAGTTGTTCGTAGGTCATAAAAGAGTCATGTCGAGTAGAATAAAAACAGCAAACAATACATGCAAAGAAAAGGGGAGGGGAGGGGGACAAAATCAGTTTTCAACAGCCAGTTGCACTCTGGGTAGAAGGTCCTGTTTCAGGGGTCTTTTCAGAAATGGGGAAGCTGGTTGCTTACTGAGGATTACATCGAAACAGACACAGGAGAGATGTGTGACCTCCTGGGAAATTGACTGTCACTTGTCCGAGCTGGATTGTGCGAGTTCTGAGTTAAGGGACTGTGTCCAAGCCGTGACTTCAGGCACCGATTACATCTGAGCTCTAATGAACACCATTCATGAGTCATAAAAGGATAGAAGCATCGAATAAGGACAAAAAACGTGATGGGGACTTTTGTGCTTCGATATCTTATTTCGGAACGGTCATCTATCGGAGCTTCGTTAGAGGACGTCCTCTTGAAACACACGTTAGATTTTCTCCTCGAGCTAAAATGTAAGAGAGACTCTCTGCTCTGGGAGCTGAACATATAGCCGGCAGCCCGGCACTCTCTCCCTGAGCCAGACAGGACCACCTCCTGGAGGGGACTACACGGAGATGTGTTCATTACTTTACAATCTTCAAAGCTTCAATGTAATTATCTAGCAGGGTGTCATCTTCGGACAGCTCAGTGGGGCTGCCCGTGATGAGCGGCAACAATTAGATAGAATGAAAACATCTCCTCGAGGAATCGATTAGAGCTGTTTCTCAAATGGGAAATTGGGTTTTGAGAGAGAGAAGGAGAGAAAGAGAGAGGTATTATAGAGATAAACTGTTTCTAGAATCCATAATTGCCCTTAGGACAGTTGCAGGTGAGTGTGTGTGTGTTTGTGCGTGCGTGCGTGTGTGTGACAGGTCAAGTCTACCTTTAATGGCTCCCGTTCTGTCAGGTCCACTGAACCATCTCCAGGCTTATACTTGCAGTCCTTGTCTCTCTGGTCAATGGTGGAGTAACCATCTAAAGGGGGTGGGTTGGGGGGAGGGGGGAGGTCAAAGGTCAGACTGAGCCCTCACACACAGGGCTATCAGCACCCCAATTAGTCCCAGGTATCAGATGCGGTTGGCTGAAGAACGGGCGAAAGAGACAGGAAGTGCTCCGCACACCACGCCATGTGACAGGATTCTACAATCACAACCGAACACACCCTGGTGCCCAGAATCTCCTCAGCTAGCAGGACGGATATCAGCAAACTTGTCTCACCAAAACCTTTCATAGTTCTGTTCTGATAAATGGCCATTAATACAAAAACATCTTATGAAGAGAGGGGTCTTACAGCATCAATAAAGCAGCACCAAAACATCTGTCATGTACAGTATTCACTTTTTTTTTTTGTGTCAAAAATCCAATTAGTGATTTTGTTTTTCCCCGCCACTAAATTCATGACAGGGGATTACCACAGTTCTACGAACTGGATTTTTTATATTTTTGGTTAAGAATGTTCATGTAGAAATGTGGCATTCTGTTTGACAGAAGACAGCAGACAGCTTTGCTCTGTCTTAGTTTAGAGGACATGGAAACTCAGTCTTACCTGGACCAAGTTCGTCCATAGGTACCACATCACCACTGCCACATTTCTGCGTGCCTGAAAAGCATTTATCATATCGTGTTTGTACGAGGAACAGCACACACACTGTTCTGTGGTTCTCCGCCACTGCATCCCAGCCAGGAAAGCTGACAATACAAGGAAAACGCCGAGCGCACTTGATGTGGATATGGTACACATGGCTGGAGAAAATAAAGTCGAGAAAATGCTGTTGGGACTCCTGACTCCTCTGTCAATGAGATGTTTGGTCTTTGTGGGCCACCGTAGCACTTCTGTCTTTGAAAGAATCTTACTCAACAAGCGATTACAACAAACCTTTTAAAGCACACCGCGCATTTCGAAAATATCGAACATCAACTTTGGTAGAAATGGGTGGTTTTCCAAAGCACACCAGGCCAATGTCAGGAGCATGAATCACATGACCAGACACGGCAGCGTTTGGCGTGGGGAGGGAGCTGTCGTGATCGAGAGCGAGTGAGAGCGCCCACCGAGCACAGAAGGAGGAGCACCTCGAGAACCAAAACACAAAACAGGAAGCACAGTGATCCTTCCTGGGTAGGCCCCCGGGGACCCCCAGCCTCGCCTGCCGTGCGGCACTGACCTTGGTTCTTCTCCATCAGGGGCAGGGTGGTGTCGTCGTAGCCCGGCTTGCCGTTCTTGGCTGCTTTGGGGACCGCAGCAGCTGTGGGCTAATGTGGGGAGGAAAGTAGGGAGTCAGATGGCTGAGCGGTGAGGGAGTCGGGCTAGTAATCTGAAGGTTGCCAGTTCGATTCCCGGCCGTGTCAATTGATGTTGTGTCCTTGGGCAAGGCACATCACCCTACTTGCTTCGGGGGGGGGTGTCCCTGTACTTACTGTAAGTTGCTCTGGATAAGAGCGTCTGCTAAATGTAAATGTAAAGTAGGAGTACACCATAAAAGGTTTGAGTGAGAAGGATCAACGACACAACACGGTTTATGAAGTACAAGCTGACGCCTGACTAAGGAAAGATTGTAAATGAAGGTTCGGGGAATTTAGAGAGACATGTTTGAGGGTTTAGGTTGATGACAGGCGCTGGCCCAACCTGGAAGTGACTCTTGTTCCAGCCGTCCTTGGTCAGGGCGTTCCGGAGGTCCTTGTAACTCCACACTGTCTGGAGCACGTGCGATGCTGCCTTCGTCTCCCGTGGTGATTGGCTGAAGGAAAGAAGGAAGGAAGGAAGGAAGGAAGGGAGGTGGAAAATAACCAAGGAAGAATGACGTAAGGGTAAAAGGTAGAAAGGAGGAAAGGGGGAAGAAAGGAATAAAAGAAGCAAGGAGGGGAGGCAGGGAGGAAGAAGGTGAGGAAAGGAGCAAAATAAGAACCACAAGTGGAGACTGGGGAACGAGAGCCTCCAGCATAGCTAGTGGGGTCCTAACACAATTAATCTGACATACTAAGCCATCTATTCCCAGGCGGAGCTCAAAGGGATAGCCTTTAACACGTACTTTGAGAGCTGCACACTTCCTTTCATTAGCTTCTCCCGAGTTGCAGTGTTAATTAATTTATGGGGGGTTTAGCACTTCAAAGTCAATCTCAGTCTGCATCTCAAGGGTCGAGGAACACACATCTACTTGGTATTAAATAAAGCAGGCTTGTTCAGACCCATGGGAAGCCAGTCTTATAGGACCAGTGGTTTTGGGCCAGCTTTCAAAACAGATCCTGTATCATTTCCCTGGGTGATTTTGAACCTACTCTGCACCGATGTTTTGAATGTCAATAAATAATTCCACAAAATATTTGACTGAACTTCTGCCTGTGCAATACAGTGTAACCGTGAGCAACAGTCGTGCGCTTGGCCTCAAAGAGTCAAGACAGCCTTCGGTTGACAGCCCCATGACACTACAGAGAGGCTGAGATTGACATATATTACTGCAATGTAGTCAGGCACTAGCTGGCTGGTAATCATAGTCTTTCAGTGACACATCTGAACCTCCACCATGAAATATTATTATTAACAGAATGTCAATAATATTAACATTCTGCTAATAGACATTCAAGGTCAAGCTAATAAAATGGCTTTGTGATGAGTAGAGGCTTTAGGCTGGCACACATGCAGGTAAGCATCCACACACTGCTAATGGCATCCCTTTCCATCAATGAACTCGGTTAAGGAACAACTATAAGACTTGAAAATGTATTTGAATCAATTGAATAAATGTATGGCTTTAATATGAAACAACTGAACTAAATGGTCTGTATGTGACAAGATGACACATTTCAGTGGTGCACCACAATAGTCAAAGCTACAGTAAAGCAATTTTACGTGTACAATTTGCACGTCGCTTTGGATGAAAAGCTGCTAAATAATTCAAGTTTAAAGGCAAACGCATGCAGAACTCTGACAAGTTACGCTGCGTCCCCCCCCCCTCCCCCTGCCCCTCCCCTCCCCCCCCCCCTGCCCCTCCCCTCCCCCCCCCCTCCCCTCCCCCTGCCCCTCCCCTCCCCCCCCTCCCCCTCCCCCTCCCCCTCCCCTCCCCCCCCCCCCTCCCCCTCCCCTCCCCCCCCCTCCCCTCCCCCCCCTCCCCTGCCCCCCCCTCCCTTTCATCCTCTACCTGGTCCTGTTGATGGCCACCAGCTTCTCGATGGCCTGGGCCTGGATGAGCGAGCGGGCGTTCTCCGAGCTGTCGGTCACGATCTCGTGGATGGTGTTGAGGATGGCCACCACAGTGTCCTCCTCCAGGTTCTTGGCAGGTCTCTGCTGCCCGCTGGGCAGGTTGCTGACCAGGTCCCGCATGGCATAGCTTCCTGCCAGGGCAGAGCAGGGCATCGGGAACAGGTTAGAAGGGCAAACCATCTCATCACCAGTCACAACTGTGTGTCTGTCCGTGTAGGAGTGATTTTGTGAGTGTGTGTGTGAGTTGGAGTGAGCGTGCGTGTCTGTGTGTAGGTGCGTGCGTGTCTGTGTCGTACCGATGAGGTCTTTGTTGCGTCGGTCGATGGAGAGGTTGCGCAGAGCGATGGCAACGGCGCGGACCACCTTGTCGGAGTCGGAGCGCAGCAGCTCCACCAGGATGGGCAGGCCCTTCTCCTTACGCACCGTAGCACGGATGTAGTTGGACCACTGTGGGGAGAGAAACCCCAGACATCTCAGTAAACAAATGAACAATAAACATAGCTGCAAGCCGCAAAGGCGGATTGCTCCTAAAAATTGCTAAATATTGTAAAATTCACACGTTTGAGGGTTAGACTTAACTGCCGACAAACGAACCATAAAAGCACATTTCACAAATAAATGGCTAGTGTCCAGAAGGCTGACATTTTGTCCAGGTATACTATCAATAACATACAGGCAGGATTTCAACTTCCAATCTCTTGATCGGCAGTTAAATGCTGTTCAACTGGGCTATATGCATCCCCTAAAATAAACACACTTTCTCCAAAAAGGCTGGTCCTCATCTCCCTTCTGAGGTACTACGTGGATGAATACTCATTAGATATTAATACAGTATGTGCTGCTCACATGCCATAGTATAGTAAATAAACTGTTGACAAGAGATGGCACAGCAGGGTTTTGAACCGTCATGTGATGCAATTTGCTACGACTTAAAACATCAGTGAGTTATCCCTCTCGTTCTGCCGTTGCAGAAATCTTGAAACATGAAAGAGTTTTGTTGCCGAGCAGTTTCAATACCCCCTGAGATGTCATTAAAGAGATGAGGAGATACCATAACCACGCCACATGGGGGCGGTAGCGAGTCTTAAATAAAACGACTCAGCCTAAAAATTAAAAAAAGAACTAGGGGAAGACAGGATAAAGAGGATTGAAGGTAAAAAGGGCAGAAATATTCTCATAGGGAGCAGGGACACGTTATGTTCGTCTTGCAGAGGCGGCGGTCTGATGTGTGTTAGCAGCTCCACCCACCCAAGTCCCCCAAGCCCTAGTGTGCGTCCTAGAATTCCGATCAAGGTGGGCTCAAACCACCATGGCAGAAAAAGAGGGTTTCTCTCAAACATGGCAACCACCACAAAGATATTCCACTGAAAAATAGTAGGCATTGGAGATAAGAGTGAGTGATAGGATTCTCAGGGTTCTGTGTATACACTTAGAAAGGGAAAATGTTTCAAAGAATATAAGCCTGTGATGGGGGTGTTTTTATTTGTGAATGTCCCATCTGCTGAACAGGAAGGTGGGAAAGAGGGTGGTGGCAGTAGTGGTGATGATGACAACTATGTTTTCACTCTGATACTTGAGTGATAAAACTGAACCAAAACACCAGACACCAGGAGCATGAATTGGAGCTCTGCATGTCTGGACAACAGAGGGATATGATTGGCACTTCCTTCTGGGGACTCAAATGGATCATTTCCTCACATGTAAGTATATGTGTGTGTGTTTGTGTGTGTGTGTCCTCACGGTCCATTGTCCAGCGCTGAGGTTCTGCAAGGCCCCTGCTGCAGCTTCCAGAGTGTTGTAGTTCTGACTCTCCGTCAGCAGAGACAAGTACAGCCTCACCACCTCAGGCTGGTACAACAGCTCAAAGCCTGCAGAGGAGACAGGGAGGGGAGATAGGGGGGGGGGGAGGGGAGGGATAGAGAGAGAGGGAGAGAGAAAGGACGGAGAGAGGGAGGGAGGGGGAGAGGCGGTGGAGTTAGACACACACAGCGTAGAAAAACTTCCGATCGACCCCCAGAGCCGATTAGGTAATTTTAGTTATAATAAAGTATAATTCCTCCCATCATTCAATCTCTCATACACTGAAAAATACCTACATTCTCCCTGTGACTATCCTAATGTCACACATTCTGCGGCTACTAAGGTGCTGTCAGGCCTGCCAACATAGTCTGTCTCCTCAGACTAACCCTAACCCACATCCAGCCTGGTACTGCTATACTCAGACCGACCACCTGAAAATAGCAGAAACTTCTAGAAGTTTTCAGTCACATACCACATGTATATGGGTGTATTTTAGTGGCAGAGCATCTGGCAGCAGATTAAGAGGTTGTCGGTTCAACCCCCATGTTACCTTGGAATAAAAGTGTCTGCTAATAATGTTTGTTATGTAGCAGAGACAACAAGATTCTGAAGAAACATTTAACCTCTCCACATCTTAATGAGATTTATTGTATTTATTTTTGGTCCCCTGTGTTAGATTCCTCACTGTTGTCATTGGAGGGTCAGGGAAACACAGAGATCTCCCCCCCCCCCCCTACAGGAAGTAGGGGGGGGGTTTATCTCCCTGTCCGTTTAACACATTGCAGCAGTCAATCCTTGGGGCCTCTCTCTGGTGTAAGTGCAATTACATTATCAGCTATCAGATAACAGAGAGAGGAAGAGGGGAGGGGGGGGGGGGCAGAAAGAGGATGGGGTGAAAGAACAAGAGGGAGAAAGAGAGAGAAAATGTGCGAGAGACTGACAGAGAGAGCGTGAGAGAGAGGGAGAAACAAGACAGAAAGATAGAGAGAGAGAGAGAGAGAGAGAAAGAGAGGAGAGAGAGAGAGAGAGAGAGAGAGAGAGAGAGAGAGAGAGAGAGAGGAGAGAGAGAGAGAGAGAGAGAGAGAGAGAGAGAGAGGAGAGAGAAAGAAAGAAGGAGAGAGAGGGGGAGAGAGAGATGGAAAGTGAGAGAGATGGACAGAGTATTGAATCATCTTCACCCTCCAAGGTCGTCACAGACTGTGTTCTACATCTCTGGGGAGTATGGCTTCTCTCTCACACTCACAGTTCAGTGCAAACCCCACTCAGAAGAACCTTACTGTCCAGCGCTCCCATCCCTCTGACAGGAAACCTAATGATGCACAATGTTTTATAAAATTGGCTGCAGACAAAGTTTGAAAAGACAGCTTTCTGGGTCTGGAAAGAGCACATTTGAAGCTTAAAATATTTCTTCATATCCACTGGGGTCAAAGTATAGAAAAGATCCCACAGTCCTTTCCATGTATCTGAGGCATTCAATTCCCAGAGTTTTATTTGAAAGCCCTGTATTATGCAGAAAATAACATTTACTCTGTGACTTGTGTGATTGATGGTTGGTTGGTGGGCCCTGAAATGAAAACTGATGGCATACTTTAGCAATAAAATACTTTTTTTTCTTGTTTGTACCACCTAGTGTGTGATTATGATACTCTATATAACTAGGCTGAATGTCTGAAATGGTTTCTTAAGGGTCCTATTATTCCACAGTAATAAGAGAGTTCAGGGGGAAATAATTAAATGCTAGTTCTGGGCTGAAAGGGTAACAGGCACTAACAGTCAATGTTGGGTTAGTGGTTAGGAAATTAGTATGTCTAATGCCGGGTCATGTTCAAGGTTTTCCTTGATAACGGGAATTAGGCCAAGGTATGTGTATGTGTGTGTGTACATGTATATTGTATGAGAGAGGAGACATTATGAGTCACTGCAAGAGCAGTCTGAAGTGTTGGTGCAGCTTGGTATAGAGACAGTAAACATACAAGGTTGCTCTGAGAGAGCAGCAGGTCTGTACAAAGTCATCCAGCTAAAGACCAGGTACACAGTCAGCACGCTGTATTAGAAAAGATCCATCTTCGAAATCCATTGACACTGACTTCCTCGCGGAATTAAATAAACAATTTTTGTATTATCAGCCATGTTCAAATCTTGGTGGGGCGAGGTCTACATCCAATCCAAGGGTTAGCGGCCAGAAATCCAACATTTCCCTCCCTTCTTGCAATTCCTGGGGCTTGGACTCACTTCCAGTGCGACAGAGTTAAGAAATCACCATTCCTAAGCCAAGGACTTAGATAAAAGAATAGTGTGGCTGAGTGCACCTCCTAGGAGAGGGATGAAGAGAGGGATGAAGAGAGAGAGAGAGATTCACTGGGACCTGCAACTCATTCCTCGAGGGCCTCGATGGCTCCCCCTCGTTCTCCGTCACTGTGAAACTCTTCTTCCAGTCACCTCACTCTTTCTCTCACTTCCTCACTCTTTCTCTCACTCTCCGCCCCCTTTCCTCAATGTCTAGCGTGAGGGTTTATAGCAGGCGTGGGCCTCACACGCACGTACCGTAGACACACACTGTCATGCTCTGCACAACACACACACACTGTATAATCAGTGCTGCATGCACACACATTTACAGTTCCACACACACTAGTGAGAGGAGGAGTCTTAAGTCGAGAATGCCTCTGTCGTCTGTCTACTGTGTCAACAGTGTTGTGGTAATCAGTGCTAGCATGTGGTTAGCGTGCTAGCCGCCAGGTAGACAGGAGGGAATTGGGATTCAAGAGGAGTTCCCTCCAGTCCATGTCATGTGACCTCTCTGAGGCGAGGGGGTTGCGAGCTGCACGCCTACTGCCACTCTCTGCAGACATCTGCTGCATGCATAGATGACAAACCGCCTCGGACGCTAACATGCACAGCCACGCACACACGCTAACTTAGCTCTACACGAAACCTCAGCCATACGAACACAGAGCCTGACAGACAGACACAAGCTAACAGAGCGTCACATGATACGTCACATCCACAAAAACACACTGACAACACATCCTATTCAGGTACACACAAACACACGCATGCACAGTCAAACATACACCCCTGCCACTGCACACATACCCCGCATACAAAAGCACAATTCCAGAGATCATCGAACATTATAACAAGTCCCAGAGGTACAAGCTAGCATGCATGTTTTCTTTTCGTGAGTGATGGACGAGCAGATATCAGCTGGGGCCTCGCCTCACACACACACACACACACAAACACTCATACCTTTGAACACACCCACCGCAGTCCCGCACTGAGGGACACACTTAATCAACATACTGGAAACCCTGAGATGCCTTCTTCTTCTCTCCTCTAAACGAGGTGATAGGGGAGGAGCTTGGCAGTTATTTATCAAAGCAATGTTCGCCAGCGACAAAATCCAGCCTTGGCAGCTCAATTAGTGAGCCGGAGAGAACAGAAGGCTTACTCGCGGCCCTGGGAAGTAGGCTAGAACAAAGTAAAGTTGCGGTGATTGAGTGATGCGCCGTG
Source organism: Osmerus eperlanus (assembly GCF_963692335.1). Lineage (NCBI taxonomy): Eukaryota > Metazoa > Chordata > Actinopteri > Osmeriformes > Osmeridae > Osmerus > Osmerus eperlanus. The sequence goes on along the minus strand of NC_085042.1, from coordinate 6,210,396 downwards.
CAGAGCGAGTGGCTCATCAATCAACTATTAGATTAATTGGGTTCAAGTGGCTTCGCTATTGGCTGCAATTAAAGAGAAGGTGTGCCGGCCTCGACAAGTGACGAGACCGTAATAGATGCAGTGACGCCGGTTGTGAGTGCATCAACACGCGCGCACGGTCCCAGAGTGTCCACGCGCTCCCTGCAGTCCCTCACACACACACAAATACACACACACGCACGCATACACACACCCTTCACGCCATGCCTCTTCAGACAGAGAGTGGTGGTGGTCATCACAACCATGTACAGTAGGAGGCCTAGCTTCAGTTTCCCCCTCCTCCCAACCCACCCCTGCTCCCCACACACGAGTGAAGGTGCCACTTAAAACGCCATCATCAAGCATGAGGGGAGAGCGACGGGAGAGCATAGCACTCCATGCAATCGATATGCACCTACAGATTGCACTGGGAGAGGTGGAGAGAGAGAGGGAGAGAATGGAGGGAGGGAGCGAAAGAGAGAGATGGAAAGAAACAGAGAGAGAGAGAGAGAGAGAGACAGAGAATCACCACCTCAGGCTGATACAACAGCTTGAGGCCTGAAGGGAGGGAGAGCGGGGGGGGAGGGAAGGGGGGAGAGCGGGGGGGGGGGGAGGGGGGAGAGCGGGGGGGGGGAGGGGGGAGAGCGGGGGGGGAGAGCGGGGG
>NC_085042.1:6208203-6209514 GCF_963692335.1 Osmerus eperlanus | reverse complement strand
GGGGAGGACTGTCACCGGTTACCCAGGGATACCTGCCTCGTCTCTATAGCACCCAGCTGCGAGAGTGGCGCACACACACTTCCACACCTTGTCTTTTCCGAGTCCACAGGAGGTTTCTGTGTGTGTCACCTCGGCCCCCCCTCTCCTGGTTGAAGTAGACAGCCGCTCTGGAGGGAGGACAGTTATGGCCGCTGGCTACAGTCATAGAGAGCTGGCTTCCACTTCTGCTGTCAGGTTTAGTCAGTCATCCAACTCACTGCAAAACTCACCACACCACAACAGGCCCAACCAGACCAGGCCTAGCCAGACTATGCCAGGCCAGGCCAGAGTAGACCAGACCACAGCTGACCTAGCAGGATCAGACCAGGCCAGACAGTGAGATATCTGTGCCTGCAGGAAACAGACATGTGATTATGGAGGAAATAGATAAAGACCAAACACACAGACCTGCTTAGGGCTTCATTTTCCTCATCTCCCTCCAACGACCTCTCTCTGTCCTCTCCATCCATCTAGCCCTCCCTGTCACCTCTCTGTCTCTGTCTCTCTCTCTCCTTCCTCTCTCTCTCTCTCTCTCCCTCCTCTCTCTCTCTTTCTCTCTCTCAGCAGTAGGAGCTGGCATGCCGATGCTCTGACCGACAGCGTGGAGGTCTGCAGCGCCCCCACCGAAGGTTACACTAAGCGGCTCAAATCCTGAAGATTCAGAGGATGGAGGGATGGGGGGGGGGGGGGGGGGAGGGGCACGGGGGAGAAGGATAAGGAGAGGGAGGTAGGGGGTGAGCTGAGCTGCTCATAAACCTGCACCTGCAGACAGAAAAGAGGGGGGGGGGTGGAGAGGATATTGGGAGGCTGAGAAGAGAGATGTACAGGAGGCTTGAGTAGGACGGGCTGCAAGGGAGAGAAGAGAGGAGGGAGAGAGGAATGAGTGGGAATAGGTAAGGCAGAAATAGACAAGTAGCGAGAGTGAGAGAGATAGAGACAGAGAGAGAGCGAGAGAGAAAGAGCAGAACGTCCACTGCATTGGAGATATTAATTATGATGGCGTTGCCACGGCAACCCCGTCCGTCGCCCGGAGACGGATCGGTTTGTCCCGTTCAAAGCAGGACCACAGACACAGCATTGACGAGCGGAAACTGAAGACGAGGAGATTCAACCCCCAAAACTCACAATTCAGCCAAACCGGCACCTCAGGAGAACGTCTGAAATGAGGTTCAGCATGAAGCCTGCTGCTCATCATGGAGACAGGCAGTTGTGGCCCTCTCTCCCTCAGACAGCAAGGCCAGTGTGCACACTGCTGCACCTTGACGGATGCTT
>NC_085042.1:6170703-6203203 GCF_963692335.1 Osmerus eperlanus | reverse complement strand
CCTCTCTCTCTCTACCACTCTCTCTACCACTCTCTCTGACACACACACAGAAACCCCACAGAGACTTTCCGAAGCAAAAGGCTCAGTCGCACGGAGAGCCTGATAAATGTGGCCCAGATGAGCTGTGACACCTTGGAGGCCAATGATCCCCAAACTTCATTTCACCATTCATCTCTTCCTGCCTGGCCCCCTGTACAGCAACACTGAGGAATCCTGTCTGGGTGTAGAAGACGACTACGAGATAACTCTGGTCGGATGCCATCATCGGGTAAGAGCCAGTACACACAAGAAACATTCTTCGCTGTTTGATGATGTTAATGATGTTAGACCTCCTTCGAATTTCAATTTAAACAAAACCTAAAAGGCTTATCATGGAGTTTTGTGTTGGCTTGGAGGGAGATACCAGAACTATAGTAGTTCTGGAAGGGAACACCAGAGAGAAACTAGCAAGAGGACTGACAAGGACGATGCACTGCTTAAGACATGAGAGGTTGAGATGTCTCCTTTCTGGCCTCTACGATAACCAACCGTGCCAATCAACTGTGGAACACATTACACAAGTGGAGCTGACTAAGGCATTCATCAACGTCTTCGCTCGAATGTCAAGTCGCTGGCACGAGAGCTGACGCATGGGAAACAAGGTCCTGTACAGTAGACCGGTAGAGAGTTTCCATCAATCCCTGAATTGTAACTCATATATATACATATACTGTCACACACACACACTGTATAACCATGGTCATCGTCAAGGACAGAACCTCCTTGAGAGCACTGAGGAGCAGCGTGCGGTTTTCCTTCCCTTTGTTGGCGTTTGATAAAGAATGTGTGCGCTAAATGAAGACGAGGGGATGCAGAGAGGATTAATGAGAGACAGCATCTCTCCACCCATGCCCCTCCCCCCCTCCTCCTCTGCCCTCCTCTCCACACACGCACACCCACGCAGCGAAGAGCCGAAAAAGTGCGCGCCTGTTGTACGCTCGCACGCGCGCAAAATCACTCCTTCTGACCTCTCCTCAAAGCAAAGGTTTAGGCTTTGTTTCAATTAACTGGGGAAGTGTGTTCCATCATCTCAGTGGCTGACACATACACACACACACATACACGCACACACACTCCCTAATGCAGTCCCTCTTTCACACTTCTTAATTACTTTCTTCCCAGTCCTCAGTGCTCCTGTTCTAGAGGGTCTACGCGAACAATGCAGGCAGGGTAACTGTGGAGTTCGTTAATGATCCGCCATCAGGCCTTCTCCATAGTGCTTTCAAGCAGACATTAAAGAGCCACATAATCAACAACTCAATATTCATTGAGGCGATGTCTTTGCGAGACCACTGGGGCAAGCCACATTGCCCTGTACTAACCCAACAGCTTCCACCTCCCTCCGTGACATCAGAGAGACTATGGACTCTGTGACCCTGTCTATGGCCTAATGAGTTGTTCTTGTACAGCGTGCGTGCGCGCGCGTGCGCAGGGGACCTGCGAGGACGACGGTAATCCCAAACAGGAAGTGGATTTCAGTACGAGGCCGGAGTGATCACGGTGAGGCTGGAGGCATGCCATGTCCTTGCCACGACCCCGGGTGCTACGATGACGGATCAAGACACACACATGTAACAAAGCACGTAATCCCCCTGATCTTGGGCGATACAGCTTATCAATCTACTTTAATTCATATTTATATGGACTTAATACTTTAAATAAAGTGCATATATGTGTAAGCATGGAATCAAGGTGCTCCAGCAAGCACGTAGTGCCACACACAAATCCACATGCACACAAATCCACATGCACACACACACACACACACACACACAGACCCTCAGCTGTGCATACATAGCATTCATATCACACCATAATCCAATGCCCTCCAAAATTGGGGGGGGGGGGGGATTATGTACACAATTATGACTTGTTACAACCTTCGCACAATCCTCATCATCACAACCGCTGAAGATAAAGCAACAGTGCGACGGGCAAAAAAACGCGCTAATTATCTTCCTTCGAGCTCACCTGCTTTGCTGACTTCACCACGATAAAAAGGAAAAAAGAAAACACGGCTTACCTCCGTAAACCACAGCAATTAATTGTAATCTGGTTTAATAAGAGATCACTTTGCCGTGCTAATGTGGCTAATTACAGCCAAACAGGAAGTGCTATTGACTTTGACTTCCTGCCATTAGGACTTGATGAGTGTGCTGATGTGTAAATGCTGCAAGTCCCCCCTCTGTGGTGCCAACGCCATGGTCCCATACCCCGTTTGGCACACGCACACACACACACACACGCACACGCACACGCACACGCACACACACACACGCACACGCACGCACGCGCACACGCACACACGCACACGCACACATTCCCAGCAGCACGTCAACAGACGAGCTGTGTGGAAAGATGGCTGCATATTAATTTTGTTTGAGGCTAGCTGACATGTTTCGGGAGAGAACCCACTGTGAACCGGAGATTCTTAACCATTATTGACACACGGAACAGGCCTCACAAAAGTGAACTGGGAGTTGTATATGATCTGGCAGCAGACACAACATCTGTGGCATACAGAGTGGTTCATTGGTCCTTTGCTGTAATACCTCGGGATGGGTGTAGTTCAGTGCTAGGGCATTTCACTGTGGATCAAGAGGTTTCAATCTCCCCTGTATGACGCTTTGGATCAAAATGTCTGTCAAACGAATACACTACGTCCTCACATGTAGATAGACAGTACCTGAGTCACATCAAGGGACGCTGATCAGTAGCTCTAGGTGCTCTACCTCACCTAGAGCTCTGTTAGCTCTAGGTGAGGTATTCATTAAAAAACAACAAATTCAAATTCCCAATGTTTGCCATCGCTCGCTAGCAAGGGATTCATAAAAGCCAGGAGCTCATGCGAACAACGTCCAATTCATGATACAAATCCACCACCAAAGAGGACAGGAGTCAACCGTCCAGGTGGGGGATTTGTGAGAGACCAATCAGAGGGTTGAATCCCAACCTCCCGCATGCTTATCTGCTGTGTTGAAGTGACTGCACATCCTAGACACCCCCGCTAGCGGAACAAACCGTGCTCTCCTTCTTTGCTCGTGGCTTTCTTTGTCAAAATAAGACTCATTTCCGTGGAGCGGAACACCCGCTGTACTCCTCGTAACGTGAGAGGAGGCGAGACCGTGCCGTGCTGTGACGGGGGCGAGGGTTCTAACAAGGCCTGTCTCTCGACGGGGGTGGGGTTGGGGGTGGGGTTGGGGCGTACCTTTTGTGGGTTCTGTGCGCTTGGGGAGGTCCAGGGTGTCGTAGTTCTTGTCGTTCTCTCCGTTTTTTCTGCCTGGATGGTGAGAAGCAGAGCACATTTGTAAACGTCACCGAGCTCACTGACAATGTCGGAGAAACCACTGTGGCGGGCTGCAAGCGCACACGCACGCACGCACGAGCGCACACACACACACACACAGCAATTCTACTGGGGCTGGGAAGCCCTTTTAATAATGCAGGGCTGGGACTACAGAGAGACCAGCTAAGGGTAAGTCTCTCCTCCATCACTTCTGAAGAGATGTGGGAGAAGATGGAGGGGGAGAGAGAAGTCTATAAAAGAGGGATGCAAACGGTATCAACCCAATGCACTACGAGACTAGCTACAGGTAGAACGGAGGGAGACAGAGAGAGAGAGAGAGAGAGAGAGAGAGAGAGAGAGAGAGAGAGACACAGAGAGAGAGAGAGAGAGAGAGAGAGAGAGAGAGAGAGAGAGAGAGAGAGAGAGAGAGACAGAGACAGAGACAGAGACAGAGAGACACAGAGAGAGAGACACAGAGAGAGAGAGAGAGAGAGAGAGAGAGAGAGAGAGAGAGAGAGAGAGAGAGAGAGACAGAGACAGAGACAGAGAGACACAGAGAGAGAGACACAGAGAGAGAGAGAGAGAGAGAAAGAGAGAGAGAGAGAGAGAGAGAGAGAGAGAGAGAGAGAGAGAGAGAGAGAGAGAGAGAGAGAGAGGCAGGGAAGATACTCACCTTGATTAAACCATTCCTCTATTGTTAGCCAAGGAAGCAGCAGCATTACCAAAAAAAAAGCAGGGAGAAGAGAACAGGCATGGTAAAAAATAAAAAATAAAGCGTGTGGATTAGCCTTGACAGAATTATACATGTGAACAGTTGCAAGTCATATCTGAGGAGCGGGGCACAGGGGAGGAGGGGAGCAGGGTGAGAGTCAAAAGGAGAAAGAGAGTGAGAAACAAAGAGAGACAGAGAGAGAAAGAAAGAAAGACACTGGCACTCTTGCACCGATGTGACAGTTTATCGCAACTGAGCAGTGCCCCACACGAGGGCAGGTGCCAGGCTTAGCCATGTCACGGCGCCACCTTCCTACGACAAACAATAAACCAGAAAGGGAACAGAAGAGCAATAAAAACCATTCACAGGTAAGAAGTTGCTAGTTGAAGCTACATGACGCTGGACGTTCCTTGGGCATAACATGGGGATCTTAATACTAGCCATGAGTGGTGAGAATATTGGGATTCTAGGAGCTTACTGGAGGGGTTACTGGAGCTCATGTGTCTAAACAACGCTGATGGGTCACAGGACTTTTCTTTATGTCCTTTATGTCATATGGGGCTGTTTAACGTGTGAAATGTGGATCAACTCTGATTTAAAGTACACCTTTGGGGTCTGTAACGCCTAAACACACCTCATTAACTGCTGTGCACAATAGCAGCTATTTGGCTAATTGCTGTCGGTGTAAATCGCCATAGCGACACCCGCCGGGTGTTTTCTTGACCTCGACACAGACGGAATCCCTCACGGGACCAGTGGGGTCAAGGGTTATTGACTGAGAGATTAATGACAGCCATTCTTTATTTAAGGGAGGGACACACAGTGACTAAGCTGTGCAGCTGTAATTCAGGCAGAGTTTGAGAGCCTGTCGATAAAGGCCACTGGATCTGTCTGGGGACAAATAAGATGGCAGCATGCCATGACTTCACGACCTGAGGACAAACCAACAGGACCGATCCACACGAAGCACTGCTGTACACAAACCACCAGTTTGGATTGGAGGACATTTGCTATCGCGAGCTAACACTGTGACACACATCTTTGTTCAAACATTTGTTTTCTGTCTCCATTAAATCAGAGGCGAATATATTAGTCTTGTCTGTGTAAATACAAGAGGCTGAAGGTAGCTAACTCTCAAGGTGTGGATAGAAACTGGGGGAGGAGCGCCTAGGAGCAGTACCGGCCTCCACCTCTAGGTGTCGCTCTGTGGGACCTCTCACCTTACATTTACATTTAGTCATTTTAGCAGACACTCTTATCCAGAGCGACTTACAGTGGTACAGGGACATTCCCCCGAGGCAAGTAGGGTGAAGTGCCTTGCCCAAGGACACAACGTAATACTGCAGAGCCGGGAATCGAACCGGTAACCTTCAGATTACTAGCCCGAATCCCTAACCGCTCAGCCACCTGACTCACCTTTGGCCTTCTTCCCCCCGAAGCAGCCTGCGTCATCCTTCTTCTTCCTCTGGGGCCCTGCCGAGCCTGGGGCCTGGGGGGCGGACGGGTCCTGGAACTTATCGGCCCCCGGCACCTCTTTGTGGACGTGGTAGGACAGGTTCCTCATGATGCACACGCAGTTCTCCACCGACTGGGGAGAGAGAGACGGTGACAAACACAGACTGCTTAGCCCCAACCAATCACAGAAAGGAAACACTATCAATGTCGAGAGAAACACTATAAATGTAGACAGAAACACTATAAATGTAGACAGAAACACTATGAATATAGACAGAAACTATAAATGTAGACAGAAACACTATGAATGTAGACAGAAACACTATGAATGTAGACAGAAACACTATAAATGTAGACAGAAACACTATATTCGTGGACAGAAACACTATAAATGTAGACAGAAACTATACATGTAGACAGAAACACTATAAATGTAGACAGAAACACTATGAATGTAGACAGAAACTATAAATGTAGACAGAAACACTATAAATGTCGACAGAAACACTATAAATCTAGACAGAAACACCATAAATGCTGACAGAAACACTATACATGTAGACAGAAACACCATAAATGCTGACAAAAACACTATAAATGTAAACAGAAACACTCCTGCAGCTGCCGAACGTTGTCACAGTAACAGGTCGTGCGGATACCTTGTTGTCCATGTCTTTCTTCCCGACAGCTGATTGGAGGGCGTGGAGAAGGGCGTCCACCAATCCCTCGCACTCCCTCAGTCTGCGCCGCGCCTCCGCACCGTCTGAACTCACGTTTCTGAGGGAGCGACACACACACACACACACAGGTTCAGATCGACAGTTGCATTGACAGTTTGTGAGGCAGGTCTAAGTGTGTGGCTGGGCGGGAGGCAGAGTGGAGGAAGGGTAGGGGGAAGCCACAATCCAAACCTTCACTAGGGACTACGTTTAAGAGGGCTTCCAGCCATACAATCCCATTGCCTAGTGCTCAGCTAGGACTTGTGGAAGCCGGCACGGCAAAGAGGCTGAGGGGCATTGAAAACCAGAGTGCATACTCAAACGCACACACTCTCTCACATACACACACACACACACTTACGAATGTACAAACACACACACTTAAAAATGTACACACTCACATAACGCTAGACCACAATGACTCATATTGAGAGACTTGTTGCTCTTGTTGGTTAGTTGTAACGGTTTTAAATTATTGTACTCGCTGTGAAATATTCTACTGTTGATTATTATATGACTTATTTGTTTTTTCACAATGTATGCTTCATGTTTTGGCTGCTCGCAATGTTTGGGGCTATCTCGTTGTTATGATCAGTGACCTATGCTCTTTTGTAAAGCTCTCTCTTGGAAGTCGCTTTGGATAAAAGCGTCTGCTAAATGCATAAATGTAAATGTAGACCAGATACAAGACTACAACACACGCTACACATTCACAGTGGCAAAATGACTTTCTGTAAGTGTTTACGCGTGGGTATATGTGATATTGTGCGTGTTTGTGAGTGTGCAAATGTGAGATTGTGAGCCTGAGTGAGTGTGTGTGCGGCCCGTGCCACTCTGCCGTTCCGACTCCATTCATCTAAGGGCGGAAGCGGGGCCGTTCAGACACCGAGGATAATTCAAATGAATCCGGAGCAGCGAGACAGAAGACACCAGAGGCCATCTGGGCCAACGCCATCTCCCATGAACCCTCACATCCGTCTCCCTCCGGGCCAGGGGAAAACAGCTCGCTCCGCTAACGGGCTAGCAGGGAGCCTCCACCTGGGACTGATGTGACAGCTGTGCGTTTTTAGGCAGACAGACCGATAGGGGTTCGAGGTGTTTACTGGCGGGCGTTTCATTTCACCTGGTCTTTCCTCAGGCTGTCTCCCTGAAGGGAGGCTAGTTTATAGAGCCCTAACCTGCTTGGGGGGATGGGGGGGGGGGCACTGTAGAGCAGCAAAACATGACATGCCGAGGAGGGGTGAAATATAACCTTTGACCTCCCGATAGACCTACAGATCTGGACCCATGGACCCGCTGCCTCAGGCTGGTCCCTCTAGCCTCACTAAACCTCTAGTCTCACTAGACCTCCAGCCTCACTAGACCTCCAGCCTCACTAGACCTCCAGCCTCACTAGACCTCCCTCTACAGTGTGTGTGTGTGTGTGTGTGTGCTGTGTGCACCGTGTGCATTGTGCGCAGGGGTTTCAATGAACTGGCTAGGTCCAGAGGTCATGGGTGACATTTGTCCAGAAAAGGACAATAACCTGTCATGTGGGGAGTGTGTGAAAGGAGACAGCCTCACTAATGGAGAGCGATCATGGGCCTCCCCTGAGCTCTCATGACTTCCACACGTCATCACAAGGTCAAAGTTACTGGGAAACACACACGCAGACACAACACACACACACTTACACACAACGGACAAAACCACACTGAATGTGTAGTTTACTATACATTTACTAAGAAACAGATATACACACACACACACACACGGCAAAGCTGAGGCGAGACATAAGTGGCCCTGTTCCTGTGAGTCACTGTCATGATGCTCATAAATGGCCATTGGTTATGGATGTGTTCACGGGAGCGAACCTGCAGCTCTATCCAGACATGAGCAAACAGAATCTCTCATACATCAGAAGATCTCCCTCCAGATCACCCCGCGTCTCTGCTCCTAGGCAGCTTACTAGGCAACCGATACGCTGCTGTCGTTGGCTACAGTTACCATGGAGACGTGATCTCGGCAGCAGGTTGGACAAAGAGAGGGGGAGAGAAAGAGAGAGGGGGAGAGAGAGGGGGAGAAAGAGAGAGATAAAGAGTGGGGGGGGGTAAAGAAAGGGAGAGAGGGGAGAGCTAGAGGGTTCAGAGGACAAGCGAGGCCTGATTAGAACGGTCTCTGAGGGGAGTGGCCTAAACTGATGGGTGGTGAGGAAGAGAAAGAGAGACACAGAAACAGACACAGAGAGAGAGAGAGAGAGAGAGAGAGAGAGAGAGAGAGAGAGAGAGAGAGAGAGAGAGAGAGAGAGAGAGAGAGAGAGAGAGAACCCACACAGAATAATTTTAATCTGGAACAGCAGGGATTGGTATTGGTGTGTGTATGTGTGTACGCGCGCGTGTGCATGCGCTTGGAAGGAGAAGAAAAGCGTCAAGTTGAATGCTGACCAACAGCCTTCTGTTGCGATGAGCTGCAGTAGATTATAGAACAGGGCAAGCTGCAGCAAATTATAAAACAGGCATGCTGGAGCTGGGACCATGATAGCACAAACACACACCACGCACACACCCCTTGTGTCCAGCTCCAAAATACAAATGACTCCAAATCAGCAGAGGTTGGTAGATAAGGAACTGTAGATTATCCTCACAAGTCAGCTCAGGGAAAAAACCACTTTATGAGACCCTCTTATCACCCCCAGGTGTGCTTTAACCAGCCCAGCTGGCTGGTATCTCCTGGTGGAGTCACAGTGGGAGACGAGGAGAGAACCACTGGGGTCATTATCTCTGCCTCAAACCCCCAGGCCCCAGCACACACTCCCTCCTTAACGCTGAAACTGCCAAGGTTCCTCAAGGTCAAGAGGCCAGGAGAGACAGTTAACACTGTACAGTCGGGATTAACCCTTTACTCTCACCCCGGATTAAGCGTCTCTCTGAGAGATGCTTCCATTATGAGATGTTGTTGGAATACTGAGGAATCCGAAAGGCAAAAACACAAGATAATACACCAAGGAGGGCAGTTTTGAGACTGGACTGCTTTGGTCTGGAATGCTACAGGTCATGTGACCTTGCTACGGCTGAGCAATACAAACAAAGCCAGATTTTTTTTGGGGGGGGCGCACACACACACACAAAAAAATGGTTCTAGTCAGCCAGAGAAATGAACAGACTAACCTACTCCACTGTAAGTCAATCTTGTCTCGTAACCTCTTCAACTTTCCAGCTCAGGGAGGGAGGTAGGGGGGTGGTGTGTGTGCGGGGAGGGGGGGCACCGCGGAGCAGTGCAGGAGCGGGTAACGCTGGGTTTTCACTTTTACAGAGAGGACGAGGAGACTGGATCTCAGGTAACCCATGGCGATAAGCCTTCTGGGTCTTGGGAGGGTCTTAATCAAGGGGGTCTGGCGGCCAGCTCACACGGCCGCAGGTCTGAGGCTCCCTCTGTGCGGCCGCTGCTAATAGGCCCGCTAATGGTACAAGTGCTGTGGCTGGACGAACACTGCATTGATTTCCGTCTGAGTGTTCGCCATTACACAGGTGGATAAAACAAAACACAGGTGGAGTCCCAGTGCTCCTCTACAGAGAGTACAGCGGAAAGCAGCATAACAGGTCCACAGTGTGTGTGTGTGTGTGTGGACAGCAGTTGGTCGTTGACTACTGTGCCAAACTCGACACATTCAGCACGTGCATATTCATCTGCACCATACACAATACATGGGTGGATAGGCACGTGCAAGTACCACACCCAACCCCCCCACCCCCTCCCCTCGCCATCCCATCACCTCTGGCTCCACCACCCACCCACCCTCCCACCCTCCCACCCACCCACCCTCCCACCCTCCCCACCCACCCACCCTCCCACCCACCCACCCTCCCACCCTCCTACCCTCCCACACTCCACCCTCCACCCTCCTACCCTCCCCGTCCCCCCCGTGCCCGGGCCGGGGGGCGGGGGGCGGGCGTGGTACCTGAGGCAGCCGGAGGTGTTCTTGAAGACGGTGGTCCACTCTGCGTCGCGGGGTTTGGAGTCCTCGTTGGGCTCGTGCTCCCAGCCCGAGTGGGGGATGATGACCTCGTTGGTCATGGTCTGCAGCCCGTGGTTGATGATGACCATCTTCAGAGGCTCGAAGGACGACAGGTTCCACAGAGTTCCTGCCCAGAGAGAGAGAGGGAGAGAGAGAGATACAGATAGAGGGAGAGAACACGAGCGGGAGAGATGGAGAGAGGTTAGTTGCGTGGTGCTTCTGAAGTGCTTGAGGTCAGTGGTAAAAGAGTGGATAGCATCAACCGTTACAATGCTTCCTATGCCAGCAGAGAACAACTGTATCCCTGCTCCACATGGTGAGGGAGGAGAGGGAGGAGAGGGAGGGAGGGAGGGAGGGAGGGAGGGAGGGAGGGAGGGAAGGAAGGAAGGAAGGAGGGAGGGAGGGAGGGAGGAGAGGGAGGGAGGGAGGGAGGGAGGGAGGAGAGGGAGGGAGGAGAGGGAGGGAGGACAGGAGGAGAGGGAGGGAGGGAGGGAGGGAGGGAGGGAGGGAGGGAGGGAGGGAAGGAAGGAAGGAAGGAAGGAAGGAAGGAAGGAAGGAAGGAAGGAAGGAAGGAAGGAAGGAAGGAAGGAAGGAGGGAGGGAGGGAGGGAGGCAGGGAGGGAGGAGAGGGAGGAGAGGGAGGGGAGGGATGAAGTGGAGAAGCCCCAAGCCCCATGACTGTTGCAATAAAGAGAGAGTCAAGAGGGATTTCTCAATAACAAATGGATGTTCTGCAGCAAACAACGGGTTTGTGAAAAGAAGAAATATTACAAATTGACTTCAAAGTCCACCTACGGCACACACATAGGGCCTGGCCTTTAGTTTTATTAACAAACCCCCCAACCCCCCTCCCCAGCATAGCTCCGCCCCCGGACCCACCCCCCCACCTCTCTCCATCCCTTGTCCTCACCCCAGTCAGAGATGGAGCAAAATAGTAGGAAGATAAACGATTTCATCTGGGGTCAGAAAGTATTCTCCCCCCCCCCCCGGCACCAAGGAAGATTTCTTACTCAGACAGAACAATAATAGCAGCAGCAGCAGTGTTTCAACTAATCTTAGGCACACACACACACACACACACACACTCCCTCGCATAAAACACACAGACACAAAGATGGCCCATATGCAGCACACTTAAACTGTCATAACTCCCCAGCTCTGAGGAACTGTATCCCTAAAGTTTCCACACGGTCAATATTTTCCCTGTCAAATCATGCTGACTGCACAAGCACACACGAAAAAACTGAACTAAAAATACTTCTCCAGTAAAAATATTCTTGGGTGTGTTCGTGCCTGGAGAAAACTACTGCCCAGATCCAATAATAGCACAACCAGGCCTCCATCTACTAGACATGGCTTCCATCCGACATTTGTAAAAAAAAAAAAAAAAAAAAAAAAAAAAACAGGACTCCACTTATTGTGGGCATGAATCGATGTCGAACAAGCTGCACTAAACAAAGATGTTGCTGTCTGGTGTTTTTAATTCAGTTCAATTCACTATTAATCCCAGTTCCTTCTTTCCTTCATTTTCAAGATGCAAGTTTACTCAAGTTCATTCACTGGTGCACTGGGATTCATGGTCCTGTTCCTCTCAACAGTTTCCTAGTAGTGTAACCTAAGTCGTATGTGGTGCTCCTATTAGCACCGTCTGAAAGTTCTAAATAAATGAATTGTAATCCTGTGTAAACCCGTTCTCTTTGGCAGCGTGTATTTGTTTACCTATGTAACAGCAGCGGCTGTGTTCGTGGGCTGGGTGGAGAGAGCAGAGATGGATGGCTAGGAACACGAGAGGCTGACGGCTTGATTAGCTCCAGCGCTAGGACATTAGCGTCACTCCATTAAGTCTCACAACGAGCAGCCAGCATGCCGCGACAAGCTAGCTGGGCTGTCCTCCATGCTAATGTTAGCTATAGCATTAAGCAATCATTCTGGCAAACTTTTCACTGTTGGTGAACACTGCAGCCCAAGACTAGGTTTCTTGTCAGATTTAGGTCTTAAGCTGGACCTGTAGGAACATTCATTTATTTTCTGTAAATGGGAAACAAAGGGGAAAGCTGTTGGAAACACATTTGGCTTTGGACAAGGTGAATGTTTCATCGAGCAGAATACAGAGAAGGCGCCTCAAATCCGTCTTGTGAAGAATGGAGATTTGCCCGAAAGGAGATTCATCCTCTATCGTTAGAGATAGATATCCTCCAATTCCTCAGGAAACTCCTCCAAACTTCAGATGTGTACGCACACGCTGACAGAGAGAGCAAGCCTCCACGCCTATCTTAACATGCCCTTCACTGTCGAACATTAGGGCTGACATATCGGTCAGGATAGCGCCTGTCCTTCAGCCCGCGTAGTTAAAGCTGTGTCTGGAGGACAAAGGCATGTCTTTGTACCGACGCCTCCATACATCACACTCGCAGCCCCACTGTTGTTTGGTGACCTTTTTTTTAAAACATTTAGTCATTTAGCAGACGCTCTTATCCAGAGCGACTTACAGTACGTACAGGGACATTCCCCCGAGGCAAGTAGGGTGAAGTGCCTTGCCCAAGGACACGTCATTTGCACAGCCAGGAATCGAACCGGCAACCTCTGATTAACAGCCCGATTCCCTAACCGCTCAGCCATCTGACCCCCTGACCTTCCTGCCCCTGACTAGGATCTCATGTTTCCGAGCAGTGTGTCCAAACTACCATAACTCCATCATATCTGTATATGATACATCTGATATGTATCGTTTACATGGCCTGTTTATGTATACAGTACATGTTTCCTATTTCCATGACTGTCAGCATATACAATGCATACTGTAAGCGCTACGCTGTTCCAACGAGGCCCTTCTGATCCTCAAAAATCAAATCAAAATGTATTTGGATAGCCATTTTTACACGCAAGCATGTCACAAAGGGCTTCACATACGCCCAAGAAAAAAGAAAAAAAGAAAAAGAAAATCCTCTACTTTATGCTATCTCAATGTAGCTTAGGATAAACATGTAATGCCATGTATCTATCCGTAGCTTGCTCCACCTGGAAACATTGTACAGCTTTGGTGTTTGGGCTGGGTTCCTGTTATGTACGTTCCATCGTCACATCTACAGGTGCCCCACAAGCCGAGGAGCTGCGTCGCGTTTCCCGAAGGAGTCATACCAGACCCCCCCTCCTCTCTTTTGAATCCCTCTCTTCCTCCCCAACTCATGCTCTGGCTCTATGCCCGCGCTGTGTGTGTGCGTGTGCGTGCGTGTGGCTCTGGGCTCCTAATTCAATTTCCTGAGCTCTGCGGCTACAGATGTGGACGCTCCATCAAGGGCCGCTCACTTAGGCCGGCCCATTACCGCTGGCCCCCCCCCCCCCCCAGCCCCAACCCTGCCACCTCAACCCATCCATCATGTGCAGGCAGACAAACAAGGGAGGGAGAGAGAGGGAGGGAGGGAGAGACGAAGGGAGAGAGTGATGGAGGAAGGGAGAGGAACAGGGAGGGAGAGAGAGGGATGGCATGCAGGGAGAGAGAGAAGGATAAGAGGGAGAGAGAGATGGAGGGTAAGGAAGAGAGATGAAGGGAGGGAGAGAGAGATGGAGGGTAAGGGAGAGAAATGAAGGGAGGGAGAGAGAGACGGATGGTAAAGGAGAGAGATGAAGGGAGGGAGAGAGATGGAGGGTAAGGGAGAGAAATGAAGGGAGGGAGAGAGAGATGGATGGTAAAGGAGAGAGATAAAGGGAGGGGGAGGGAGAGAGATGAAGGGAGGGAGAGAGAGATGGGGGGTAAGGGAGAGAGATGGAGGGAAAGAGAAAGAGATGGAGAGAGAGAGAAGGAGGGAGAAAGAGAGTGTATGCTATTAGCTATGCAGCCGTAACTCTCTCTGCAGATGTATTAGAGGCAGACATCTGGGCTGAGATGAGGATGAAGGGAGGGGAGGGGGTGGGGTGTGGGGAGGGGGTGGTGGTCTTAGCAGGAAGGCAGGTGTAGCTGGCCTATACTGACCGGTCTTACAGAGACTGAGTGTGTGTGTTCTAGGGGATTTTAGGGAGTGTAGACAGCTCCTGTTTAATTGCCTTTCCTCCAACCGACCCAGCTTGTGCAGGGTACATCCAAACGTTAAGCTTGAACATTTCCCCCACCACCACCACCACTCACCACCTTGACTATCTCCCCAGCCCTGTGCTTGCTGGAGAACCCCCCGGCCCAGGGTCTGATAGGAAGGAAAGCGAAACGGGGAGAGAGAACAAGCTCCAGAACTAATAACCGCTTCTTGCATGTGGGACGGCGAAACCATCTGGCTCCTTTCACGTCGAGCTTTTCCTTGCAGAAAGCGAGACTCGCTGCGGTTTTAGGAACAGCACAACACAAGTCCTTTAAAACGCACGCGGCCAACTCGAAACAGTCTATTTTTAAAAGCCAGCAATTATATTTAATTGTAGAAAAACACAGTTTAGAGGCTGCAGACCTGCGCTGGAAGCACAGGCCATTGTGATGGGGTTGTTTTCCTAGACCCAGCAGCACTGGCCGCTCCAGGCAGGAGGGAGGGTAAATGTTATTTTCTCTCTACGGTATATCTTATTTCTATTTCTCTCCTATACAATTGACTGTATATGCAGTCAATTCAAACAAATGAAAGTATAAAAAGATGTGTCTAAATATACCCATAATGCAGTGTACTGCACTATATATTTGTGTGTATTTATTTTATATTATATATATATATAATGTGTGAGAGAGAGAGAAACAGAGAGAGAAACTGTATATGAGGGTATCTATAAAAGAAGTCAGAGAGAGAAGTTGTCTCTCCTCCCCAGGGCTGTGCTAGGAGGTTATTTTTAGCGGCGATTGAGAGTGAAGTTGTGCTGTATGGGCCATCAGTTGTTTACTGGCACACATATCCCTCACTGCGACATCTCTCTCAGAGGCAGCCTCCTTGTACGCACACACACACACACACACAATCCAGCTCTGCTTCTCAGCGTATTCAACGGGAGAGCCGCGGAAGGGAGGCCTGTCGGAAAGCAAACACCACGTTGCGGCGGCGAGGTGAAAGGTCACGTCTCTCCAGCCTACTGGGGGGATCTGTGGAGTGAAGAGTCTGGCCTGTCCAAAAAGGGACCCCTAACCCACTCCCAGCTTACCAGCATGTTGACCGAATATGTGTCGGGTCAGACCAGTTGTGTGAGGATTAGCGAGGCGGGAGAGAGACGAGCCATTGTGATCCCTCGCTGACATTTAGCAGGTCGGGACCACGCCCCAGACCGAAGGTATTATAACGCTGGCCTGGTTTGGACCCTAACCCTTGCCCTGCGCCAAGCTCAGACGGAAGAGTACAGATTACAGCCCGCCAGATTACACTGACAGCACGCCCTCACAGACAACACAGAGGATAGAATGTACACTGTTTGTGTGTCGCTTAGATAAAAGCGTCTGCTAAATGAAGGAAATGTAAAAATGCAACCGTCCCGTTCACAGAGTCACCATCAGGGTTCCTTCCCTGATGGGAAAGTAAAAAGGTTCTCGTTTACCTTTTACATTTTGAAGTCCAACCAAAATGTTCAATAAATAAACACCCACTAATGTATTAAAACATATTTAGAATAAAACATGGTCATTATAAAACTCAACCGATGTACAAACACAGTGTTTTGTGATGTATCCACAAGTACAGTAGACCAGTAGAAACTAAACTCTGGGTGAAGCCACAAGCGGCCCTAGCTCTATCCTTAGACTTGGCCCTAGCCCTCGGCCACACTGTGGGTGGAGCCACCAGCCTCGCTTCCTGTCATTAAACCCCAGCAGGCCTCCAGACTCCCCCTCACCTGTGATGAGTTCTCGGACCTCCATGTCATTGGTCTTCCTCAGCAGACGGATCAGGGCGGGGATGCCGTCGCAGTTCTTGATGGCCACCTTGTTGTCGTGGTCCTTCCCGTAGGAGATGTTCCTCAGCGCCCCGCAGGCCTTGCGGTGGACCTCGGCCTTGGGGTGGTCCAGCAGGCCGGCCAGGGCGGGGATGCCCTTCAGCTGGCGCACGTCCTTCTTGATCTTGTCGTTCTCGTAGCACAGGTGCTGCAGATAGGCGGCGGCGTTGGACTTGACCGGGTCGATGGGGTGGCCCAGCATGGCGATGACCTCGGGCAGGTCGGGGTCGCGCCAGCGCGGGTCCTTGCGGATGCTGTCGATGGAGGGCGAGCGCCGGCCGCCCATGCGGTCCAGGCTGGCCATGCTGCCGCGCTCGGGCTGGGCCAGGGGCGCCGGGTACATGCCGTGGATGTAGGGGTGGCGCTCGTCGATCAGCTCCGCCTCGATGGGGTCCTCGTACCCTCTGGGTGGGGAGAGAGGAGGGAGAGAGTGAGTGAGGGAGAGAGGGCGAGGGAAAGAGTAAGTGGGGAAAGGTAGAGTGTGAGTGAGAGAGGAAGAGAGAGAGAGAGAGAGAGAGAGAGAGAGAGCGAGAGAGAGAGGAGAGGAAAGGGAGAGGGAGGGAGAGAGAGAGAGGGAGAGGAGGGAGAGAGTGTGAGGGAGCAGGAGAAGGAGAGAGAGAGAGAGAGAGAGAGAGAGAGAGAGAGAGAGAGAGAGAGAGAGAGAGAGAGAGAGAGAGAGAGAGAGAGAGAGAGAGAGAGAGAGAGAGAAAGAGGGAGAGGGAGTGAGATATGGAGAGAGTCTAGCGGGATTTGTCGAGCTGAGGGATTACGGAGGGAGTCGGGGGGGAAATTCAAGGAAGGTGAGAAAGTGAGTGATGCAGGGAAACGGAGAGAGCTCGGCGAAGGGGTGAAGGAGAGGTGAAACCACGGGGGCGTGAGAGTAAACAGAGGAGAGGACAGACACGGGAGCTGGTCTGTCATTAGGCGCTCTGTCAGAGGAATAGTGCTTGTAAACAAACGCGCGCGCGCACGCAAGCCCGCTCCTAATTACGAACAGGGCCTGTCGGTTTACAGATGTATACATTCGTCTTATCACCTCGTGTTATTAACGATGTTGTTGGAGTTTACAGGGAAGGAAGAAGGGGAAAGGGAGGAGGAGGGGAGTCTGGAGAGAAGGAGAGGGAGGGAGGGAAAGGGAGGAGATAGAACGAGAGAGAGAGGGCGAGGGCCAACGGTAACCGGGGCTGACTACAAAGCCAAAGTCATCGGGGGAAATGAAACACTTCTGAGGTTTTCAAGACAGCACCAGGGGTTTGTGGAAGAGGGGGGGGGGGGAGGGGGGGGGGGGAGGGGGGGGGGGGTATGGCGTCACCCCCCCCCCCCCCCTCCCCCAGGATAGAGGAGAACAGAGAGAGCTCCAGAGCACCCAAGAGGAAGGTTCTTCTGAGCCCCACCTGCCCCCCAAGACCCGCTCTGGTCCCGGCACCAAAGACTATGCTAATGCTGCCTGTCTCTCTGGGACCAGGGCTGGCTCGGATAGCAGCGGCTTCATCTCTCACACACAGATGTAGCACAACTTCCACATTCTGGAGTATGTGTGTGTGTGTCACAAGCACCCTGGCATAGTAGACCTTTACGTACACAAACGTACGCACACGTACTACACACACACACACACACAAGTACACACCCACGCACTGTGAACGCACATGCTCACAAACAAGTACACACACATCCCTCACGTGTACGACACGTCTCTCTGCTCTGCAGAGGGGCTTCCTCTATCCTCACGTGGACCATAGAAGAAGAACCAGCTCCTCCTTGTCCTCCAATGGGGGATATGACACGCACGAGCGATCCCGTTAGCGAGATCCTGTTGTCGCACTGTCTCGTAACAGACTGCACCCGCACACTGTTGTTTTTTTTCTCCGTACGATGTTGCACTTGAAAGGTGATGATGCTGTTATTGTGGCCATCATCAGAATGATCTACTCTCGTGCTGCATCAGAACGATGTAGTCTTGTACCGGGTCACCAAGGTAACGGGGTAACCATGGCGTTGTAGGACGGGCGATATTGAGCCGGAAAGGCTTCTCTGCTTCCCCTACTCCTTGCTCTTGGCCCTTCCTTCCACTCAAGTGACAGGCAAGAGGACAGACAGGAAGTGGGAGATGGGGAAACCAATTATGCTAGTGCACCCTGTAGCATTCCCCCTCCCCCCCCCCACACACACACCAACTCAGAGAAGCTTGTTTACCACGGTTACATAAGGCCTGTTTCCCACCATTTATTTGATGTATGTATGGGTGCGACAAAATGGGTGCTAGCGAGAACTGCTCGCTATAAAGCTTGAACTTTAATGAGTTTTATGGTAATTACGTGTTGGAAAGGTCTTCCTGTGAATGTTGAATCTGGGCGCTATCTGGCAGGGCTGGGGAACATTACTGTGTGGGTTTGTGGTTGTTTTGGAAACGAGAGCCCCACCAACAGCTTTTACAGCACTGCTTTGCAACATTTAAGTGCAGAGTGGAATCAATACAAGATGAACAGGGAGAAATGCCTCCTGGCCCGGCATTGCAACATGACACTAACTCAGAAGATGGCTCTGTATTAATAATGATGGAGTACACAGGCTAAACCGTCAGCAGAGAATCTAAGAGGCGTTCAAACAGCAATGGCAAAAGCTTGTTCGCCGAAGTTAATGCAAAGAGAAACAAAACGTAGCGAAAGACCCTGCGAGGCTAACTGTACCGACATATCCGACCAACGCTGACACAAAGTGCTGACGTAGAATGACTTAGCGTTAGCCTAGCGGTGTGTGGGTGGAAGGTTGGCTATCTCAGCCCCGGCGGTCGTCACCGTGACCGTCCTTGTCCTTCTTAAACAGGTGTCTGCCATCCCAAAATAAGACCTCGACACGGTCTACTGGAGGAGGTCCCGTTGCGAACCCAAACATGCATTCCTCACAGCGGGTGGACGGCCTCAGAGGGGGAGGGTCCAACACCACCCCCACTGGGTCTGAGCGGCGTCGGAGGATCGCGGAGGGGAACGCCACAAGCCCCGGGCTCTGCTCCTGGTCAGAAGAGGGAAGGTCACTACAGCCAGACATCAAGACTGAGACTGCTGCTCTGAGGTCAGGAGGGAATTCTCCTCATCTGGCCTGGTGACGTGGAAAAAGACACGGTGTGTGTGTGTGTGTTGAAACACCCTGGCATCCAACAACACTTTCTCAACAATCTCAAACTCCAAGTGAAATTGGACCTGACACGTAAGTGGGGAAAGCAGTGACCCTCTGAAGGTAACGAGCGCCACACTATTACGCGACATCCCTATGAGGTGTATGCACCTACGCTGCATCCTCTCTCTCTCTGCAACACGCAACACACACACACACACACACACACACGGTACAGTGAAGAGATAGGACTCATGTCAACGATCTTGATCACATTTCCTTCCATACAATTGATGCTGAGGGCTCGGCAACCCGCCGCTGACTGAGTGATGGGAATGTCAGGATTTGCATTTAAATTGGCGCCATTGTGTGCGTAGGGGGATGCATTCACAGGATGTGAAAGGCCTCGCCGGACCTGCGGACATGACGCTCCAGCGATCATCACGGAGGCTCGCACTCGTGTTAATGGAGCCGCTAAAAGTCCTGCCAAGCTGTCCCTCCTCGCTGTGTGTGCGTGTCGGTGTGTTTGTGCATGTCCGTGTGTGTCTGTGTGTTTGTGCATGTCCGTGTGTGTCTGTGTGTTTGTGCATGTCCGTGTGTGTCTGTGTGTTTGTGCATGTCCGTGTGTGTCTGTGTGTCCACGTCTCAGTGTGTGTTACTGTCTCTGTGTTTCTGCGTACGCGCGCGTAGGCGTAGCCGGGACGCTCGACGCATATCTAATATGGCTTCTGAGAGACGTCCACCTCGCTATTTTCCCCTCTCGTCTTCTGTCAACGATCTTGATCACATTTCCTTCCATGTGGTCGTTAACCGTCTGCTACAGCAGTCTCTTGGAAGGACAGAAGCTGAAAGGATTAGCACGCTCGCGGAAGACATGTCCCCGTGTCTCATTTCAGAAAGGTTCCCACACGCCTGCAGTGTCTCACTGACTAGCCACACGACAGACTGCTTATTTGGAATCGTAAATTATGATATCATTGATTTGCGATTCACTTGAGGCCTGTCTCTGGGAAGAAAAATTCTAAGCAGGCAAAACATGTTTTTTTTTCTTCCTCTCTCTCTTTTTACTTTTAATTGCTTTGGTTGTTTTGATGTCATTATCTGTTTTTCACAAGTTGTGTTTATTTTTTGTTGTTGCTAGATTGACAATGTTGTGAAGTTTCTCTTGTTGCCAAATGATAAGAAAACACAGGACTAGGAGATGAGAGAAGGAGAGAACAGGAGAAGAGAGGAGAGAAAGGGAGAGGGGAAGATAATAGAGGAAAGGAGAGGAGGGGAGAGGGGAAATCTACATGGCATGTGTGTTCCTTGGGCGCATCACTGTGGACCAGACTTCATTAGAACGCCCTCTCTATATTCCCCAATGAGAGGATGGAGGAGGAGGGGTGTGGGTGGGTGGGTGGTCTCTGGGGGTGTTAGTGGTGACCCGTGATTCCCTGTGTGTGCCACGGGCAGGTGGGCGGGTGGGCAGGTGCAGGGCGGGTCATCCGGGGAGGTAGCGGTCATTAGAAGATGGTCTCAGGACACCTCCATTGTCTAGCAGTGTTCAAAAGCCGATATTAATCATGCTGCCAAAGGCTGCATGTGCGCACAAACACACAGGCACGCACACACTCACACATACACACACACACACACACACACTCACACACACACACACAAGTAAGGCAAAGCAAGGGACAGAGTGAAAATAACAGGCAGGAGAGAACAGGTGGGAACACACACAAGGGCAGCCAGCAAACCTACGCAGACACACACACACACACACACAGTGTATTTAAAGCAGAGAGCTCTCATTTTCCCAGTAACAGCAGAACAATCGCCACAGCGACCTCACACGGGCCCGGCAAGCCATTTTGCGCTAAACATCTTAATTTTTCTCCGGCGCATAATTGAGGGTTTCCAAAGAGGCCAGACGATAAACCGCTTTAATTCGAACATTCATCACGGCAAACGCGGGTCCCGGTTCCGTGGGAGGTGCTAATGTGCGAGGGAGAGAGGCAGGAGCCAAGGGGCCCGGGAGAGGGATGATCCTCCACATTCTAAACAGAGAGAGAGGGTCCGGTCCCCATCCAGATAACGTCCTCCGAAAGAGAGAGCACGAACTGCGCTCGAGCCGTTCGATGTGTCTGCCTGACAGTGCCTGAGTGCGTGTGTGTGCGCGCGTGTGTTTGTGTTGACACATGTTCAAACGGCGCGAGTACAAATTGCCTGTCTCTCGGTCTCCCTCTCTCTAAACTCATCTTAGGCCTTTTGGAAAGTTATGTGTTTATGCGTGTGTGTGCGTTTGCGTGTGCGAAGAGGGAGCGTTCGAGAGCGTGTCTGTGCAGACGGAAGCTCTGATTAAACAGCACCTCCCTCCTCCAGACTAACCACAACATGTAAACACAGCTGCCTTTGAAATCAGCGAGAGGGTGGATGGGTGTGTGCGTGCGACCGTGAGTGAGGTTTGTGTGTGTGTCGTGTCGTGTGAGTGTACATGTGTGATTAAGGCTCCCGAAATGGAAACCCTGCACTGTCAACACGCTGCCACTTCTGCGCTTCGACATCACCTTTGAACTTCTTACATGACAGCAAAAACGAACATAAACCCATTTTCCTCTTGCCTCCCCTCCACCTCCCTTCCTCCGAATCCATCTCAGGGTCTTGGAGAGGTTCTCTCTGCTGTCTGCGTGCAGGAGAGGGTAGAGAGACGGCCCCGCTGGACTGTCAAGGGGAAAGTGATTGGGAGCCATTAGGAGGTGAGAGTCCATTTTGGGGTCTTTATTGCCGGCTAACAGGGTGGTTTCCTCGGCCAGAAGAAGCCAGGGGTTAGAGTTCCCTTGATAAAATGTTTCTTACTGACTAAGGACACTCTGTGGCCGAAACGTTTGAAATCAAACGTTTTCCATCGCTCTGTCTCCTTCCTTCCCCACACCACACTCCTCTTTTGAAATTATAATAATCTCCCTCCCTTCCTCTCCGTGTCCCTCTCTCGGCCATCCTCATGTCTTCTATCTCACCCGTCAAGCCTTCTCTCTCTTTTCTCTCTGACACAAACACGTGTTCCGCCATTTGCATGAAAATGGTCATCAAAGCTCCTCGTTTCCGGCCCGCCTGTAGAAATGACTCACTCAGAAAATGCATCTGTTTACACATGTAGGCTAACGGACCACTGCCAGACCCATATCTGGCGGGAAAACAAGAATATGTCTTATTCACGCGACCGTCTCTCAAGCAAGCTACATCCATTGAGCTTTTTCCTGTCGACCGGGCCATCTAGACGCGAAACCAACCCCAGACAGAGTCACATCGAGTCCCATACATCCTAACCCCCGTATCCCACTGTCGTGTAAAATCTTGTTCTCCTGTCGTGCGAAATATTCTAAGTATTGAAGGGGTGAAATTATTCTAAGTCTCGAAGTGTGGTATAATCCCTCCCCCTGGCCCCCTCACCTGCCGCGCGGCCCGTCGCGGAGCGGCTCCCGCAAGGTGCGCCCGCGGTTGGCGCCCAGCGTGCGGCGGTTGGCCGTGGAGTAGTCGGGCTCCAGCTCGTACGGCTCCTCCTCCTCGGGGCCCAGGCTGCGCCGGTCGTCCTCCAGGCCGTAGGGCTCCGCCTGGAAGCGCTCGGGCTGCGAGCGGTTCAGGTCCACGCTGCTGGTGCCCATGGGCACCTGGGGCTGCGCCACGTGGCCGTAGTCGTCCTTCCGGATGGGGAGGGTGTAGCTGTTCTCCGGGCGGTAGCTGTTGGGCAGGTAGGGGTAGCGGGGCGGGCGGAAGTTGACGCCGCGCGACAGGCTCCCGTAGTTCTCCGTCACGTCGCCGTAGCCGTCGTGCAGGCCGTAGTGGCGGCCGTACTCGGCCTCGCTGTACGAGTCGTTGTAGTTGTTGTAGGAGCGCGTCAGCGTGGACGTGGCCTGCGGGGTGATGTAGCGCTCGCCGCCGTTCTTGGCGTAGCGCCGGTCGATGGAGTCGGTGTAGCTGCCCAGCGGGGACGAGCCCTCGGGTAGGGGGAGTCCGTCCGGGCCCAGCGGAACCTGCCGGACCGTCCGGGTGGTCACCGTCTTCACCATCTTGGTCACCTGGAGAGAGAGGGAGATGAACACGACGCCAGTCAGACAGGCACAGTGGAGGCTATCTTGACTCGTCTCCTGACGACAGCTTCCTCTCCTTATGTGTAGGCTGCTATGAACTGACAAGTACATATTTTAAACGATTGGCGTTCGAAAGCTGTGTGACAACTGCATGGGGACAAGGTGGGAGCCAGCCTAACGTGAGGAGAATTCGGACACATGATACCGCGATGTTCAGGTGTCACACACACACACACTCGCACACATTTACACTCACACACACTGTCACGGCCAGAGTGAGATGTGGTCGTGGCTGACACCAGTCCAGGGATGCATCTGAGTGGACCGGGCAGGCCAATGGGACAGAGGCTGAGTACAATCTATATTGCTCTATAAAACGGCTGGGCCACTGGATTCATAAAAGTTCCTATTCATTTGTTATTTATCTCGATCCATTGAAAAGCCATGCATTCTGAAACCCGGTTGGCCTGACAGTGTGGTTGGTTCTGTTCATATATGTGGTGAGTTGGAGTCTCATGTGAGGAGAAAAGAAGCAGCTGTGGTATTAGTTTCTGGGGAGCAGATAGAAGGTGGGTCAGCAGGATTTGGAGGCCATGTTTTTCAGATCTGGGACCGGGCGCTCAGAGGAACAAGGCAGAACCTGGAAAGGACCTTCATGGAAGATCAGTACCCCATCATCTGGCTCTTTCATTTCTGTTTCTTTCTTGCTTTCTTTCTTTCATTTTTCTTTCTTTCTCTTTCTAACTTTCTGTCTGTTTGTCTGTCTGCTGTCTGTCTGTCTGTCTGTCTGTCTGTCTGTCTTACAGGCTGGTTATAGTGTTCAGACTGCATCTCTTCTCCTCAGGTCTACTAACCGCGGCTGCCGAAACCAATTTGCTGCCCAGTGACTCACGCCGGGGCCTTCATTTTGCACGCAGCCATAACTTCATCTTCACGACTAATGAGGTTGATGAAAATGTACCGCCGCTGTGGAGGGTGTGTGTGTGTGTGTGTGTGTGTGTGTGAGTCCGAGGGGATTCGACCGTGGCCGGCGAGGCGAACGCAGCTTGCTCCTGCCGACGAGGGGCAGACACGCCCCGTAAAAACCCTCTCAACTCTCCTCACCCTGTTTGACCATTTCAAGACTTAAATGCGTTAATACATTGAATGTGGCATCCTCACTTCCTCGTCAGAAAGACAATTCAGATAAGGAAAGGCATGAAATCATTTTCCGTAATCACAATGAAGCATGAGCCGTCGCTATAAGGGTGTGAGATATTAAAAAGCACACAGAGGTAGTTAAGGCGTTGTCCTTATTAAATTACCCAGATTAATGTGAGAGGAATCTCAGACTTGATTACCACAAAGGTCCCATTAAAGTTTGTTGTGATTAAACTTTTGTTGTGAGCCTATTTAAAGGAAATAAACTATTTCCAGAACACACATTTTCATTTCCGCTTTGCTGATAATTACAGTGAGAGTGTGTGTGGAGCTCACTTCTCCATTACTAGAAGCTCTGTGGGTCACACACCTCACCAGCAAGAAGCACCCCACTGCCTGGAACTCGCATGATAATCAAGACGTTCATGTTGAAAATAAACCACCACTTTTGTCTGATTCTCAAGCCTAATAAAAACAGCTGGAGGTCCAGCCACCAGAGCTAAAAATAACAGACTTCAATGAGTGTCTCTGCTGCTTGGTTAGGGGGCTCGGGTTAGAGTTGGGAGGGGTGGGGTGGGGGGGTTCTTTTTGTTGTTGGGGGGGTGGGGGTAGTTGGGCTAGGGTTGGAAGACAGAGTCAGGCAAGGCGACCACCACACCCCAGGAAGACCTGCCAGGACTTGGGAGGTGGCAGGTGGCGGGGGGCTGGGGGCGTGGGGCTGGGAAGTGGAGGGGGAGCAGGGGCTGTGAGGGGTAGGAGGGGGCAGGGGCTGGGGGCTGGGGAAAGGGAGAAGTAAACTCAGGGACTGAGGAGGGAGGGAGAGCAGGGCGTATCAACCATCCCCGTCCATATCCTCCTCTTTTGACCAGCACAGGTTCCACGCAGGTTGAAAAATCTGATCTCCTCCACAACCCTCCAGTCTGTCTTACATGTGGCTGTCCACCAGACCCTGGGAGAGAGTGGATTAGACAGCTGTGAACCAGTCTCCAACCCCTGACATCCAGATCGGGCTTGTTCCAGCATCTTCCTCAGGGGGTTGGGCTGGCTGTGATGGGAGGCACCATCAGACAGGTTGCAAACACACTTTGATCGCCAGGGAAGATCACAGCATGACAAACAAGCTGTAGAAGGGAGCAGAGGGATTCCTAAACTGGCCTGACTAGAACTAACTGATAGTAAATTGAAAGGGAATCTCTAAACACGGGTGTGTGTGTGTGTGTGTGTGTGTGCCTTTGAGACGATGTGTATGTGTGTGTGCCCATGTAACTGAGCATTCTTGTGTGTCTGCGTACATTTGTGTGTATGTGTTTCTCTCTGTGTCTGTGTGTGTGTGTGTGTGTGTTAGTGTATGTGTGTGTGACAAGTGGGTGGCTAGGAGAACACACACACTAACCAGCCAGTGTTTACTAACCCTCAGTTAGACTTTTTAAAGGGGTGGACAGGCGTCACCCTCAGACTTTATGGAGCTAGTAAGAGTTTCACAATCTGTGACATTCCCTTCCACAGTGAACTGAAGCTGATACACCAGCTGGGGTTAGAGGGGAGGGTTAGGGAGGAGGAGGAGGAGGAGGAGGATGAGGAGGGAGAGGAGGAGGAGGAGGAGGAGGAGGAGGAG
Organism: Osmerus eperlanus; assembly: GCF_963692335.1. Lineage (NCBI taxonomy): Eukaryota > Metazoa > Chordata > Actinopteri > Osmeriformes > Osmeridae > Osmerus > Osmerus eperlanus. The sequence continues at coordinate 6,177,168 of NC_085042.1, read as the reverse complement.
GAGGAGGATGAGGAGGGAGAGGAGGAGGAGGAGGAGGAGGAGGAGGAGGAGGAGGAGGAGGAGGAGGAGGGAGAGGAGGAGGAGGAGGAGGAGGAGGAGGAGGGGGAGGAGGAGGAGGAGGAGGAGGAGGGAGAGGAGGAGGAGGAGGAGGAGGAGGAGGAGGAGGAGGAGGAGGAGGGAGAGGAGGAGGAGGAGGAGGAGGAGGAGGAGGAGGAGGAGGAGGAGGAGGAGGGGGAGGAGGAGGAGGAGGAGGAGGAGGGAGAGGAGGAGGAGGAGGAGGAGGAGGAGGAGGAGGAGGGGGAGGAGGAGGAGGAGGAGGAGGGAGAGGAGGAGGACGAGGAGGGAGAGGAGGAAAATGAGGACGAGGAGGGGAAAGGAGGGAGAGGAGGAGGAGGGGAGGGAGGGAGGGAAAGGGGTTCAAGCCCAACAACAAGCCAGAAATGTGGATCCTTTACTGGTTCTGTCTCCGAGGAACAGGAGGCTGGCGGGATTGGACCCCAAACAGGTCTCCTTCACCACCAGTGAGTGGAAGGTGTGGTGGGTGACCTTCGCCCCCTGAAGTCAAGGGATCACGGATGGAGATTAAACGCACTGAAAATCCCTGAGAAGTGGAACTGGTGCGGTAGTATTGCTTAACACACCCATCCGTGGACTAGAAAGCAACCAGCAGAATCATTCATGTTGTCTAATAGCAGAACAAAGAGAGATGAATAACCTATATCAAAGATAGGATGTAGTCCCAGTATGGTGTCAAGCTTGGCTTCAGAACACTGAAGAAGGCCTATCGAAGTCTTGCGTTCTGGGGCTTGTTTATCTGGGATTTCAATGTGTGTGTGTGGTCTACCTTAGTTCTTTTTTACCTTCCACCCAGACTGTTTATATTGTTTTAATTGTGCTTCTGTAAAGAGCAGAGTGTCGTGCCAGAGTGGAGATGGAGGGTGTCCAAGGGAAATCTGTGTGTTGGGACTCTTAACTGACACACACACAAACAAACACACACACTCGCCTCACAAACGTGCGTACACTCGCCACACACACACACACACACACTCACCACATAGACACGTGCACACACACACACTCACCACATAGACACGTGCACACACACACACACTCACTCACCACATAGACACGTGCACACACACACACACACACACACACTCATGGCCTTCTTAGCCATTCCCGTCATGGAGAGCTGGACCACTCAGATAGCCTCGAGGGCCAATCCGTATTAATTCACAGACCCGCTTTCTGGTTTGTTTCAGTGTGTTGGCTCCTGATACTGCTGCAACCAACTGCCGGAGCTCCAGATGAATGTGTTTAGCATTAAACAAAATATGGTGCCCCCCCCCATCCATCCAACCACCACCACCCCACCCCACTCCCCTCCTCCGCCCTTTAGATCAAGGAGAGAGAGACAGAGAGAGAGAGAGAGCGAGAGAGACGGAGAGAGAGAGAGAGAGAGAGAGAGAGAGAGAGACGGGTGTGGACAGACGTAGATAAAGGTAGGAGGGGGGGGGGTCGGTGGAGAGGGAGGAGAGCGAGAGGTGAGGTGAGTCGGCTGAGCGGAGAGGACGTCTGCTTTGTTTACTTCTGCGTTTGCCGTCAGAGTGCAGAAGTGAAGCAGCCATGAGGTCTCTGAACCCAGTTTAATCCTCGTTTCCCTTCAAAATGACTTCCAGAGTGCGTACCATCTCTGTGGAGTCAAGTGTCCTTAACGCCAACACTCACTCTACCCTAAGTAGCCCAGATTAGGGTTTTATACTGCTTTACTTGTTATTTGTGTGTGTGTGGGTGTGTGTGTGTGTGTGTCCGATCCCCTTTAGTAAATCGGCTGCAGGGCTCCCGAAGGAGAAGCACGCAAGGACACACACACACACACACACAGTTAGACAGAAGGATTAACTGGGCTTTTTTTAATTACAGACTCAGGGTCTTCAGTGTGCCAGCTCTACCCTGGGCTCTGCCTGGGAGAAGCCAGCCCTTCAGAGAGAGGATCTCTGCTTCCCCTGTAACACATTGCGAACCGAGAAACTGGAAGACCAGCGAAGGGGGGAAAAATTGCGGCCGACCGAAAGGGGTGAATCAAAGCAGGGAGGCCTGGATGTGGCGTACGTACAGGAGCTCAGGCCTGGAGGGGGTGAGCTTGTGATGCCGAGAGGAGCACAGATAATGGGGCTGAGAGGTGCGCGCGCGCATAATGTGGGCACACACACACACGAGATGGCGGCGTGAGTGGAAGGGGGGGAAAAAAGGAGAGGGGAATTGGTTCAACTCACCTTTATGTTAGCTGACATGTCCTTTCATAGAAACGACAAAACAAAAATAGAACCCGATAAGGACAAAGGGCTCCCCCAAGAGTGGCAACATAAAACACAACCCCCTCCCCCGCCCCCTTCCCCCCCGCTCCACCGGGGAGAACCCCAGGACAAGACGTCAACAAGCAACAACAACAACAAAAAAACTCAAAACCTCCTTCGCCCTCTGGCTAGGCTACCTTGGTTTCCGTGCGTCGGGTGGTGCCGTCGTCGGAGGTTACCACGGAGACGTGGGAGGTGGGGGTGCCGGGGTCCTCCTCGATGGTGACCGTCTCCTCCACCACCTCTTGGGGCTCCTGCATCATGGCCAGAGACGTCTGGTTACTGGGGCTCTGCTCCTGGAGAGAGGGAGGGGGGGAGGGAGGGAGGGAGGGAGGGAGGAGAGAGTTAGCACATTAGACAAAGCGTAAACATTGATTGGAAACCAGTAAATACATATCATACACTCATATCATACACACACACTTGAGCTCTCAAACGCTCCAGGCTCAGCATGTCCAGTATGTACGGTATCGTACCCTCGAGCCACTGTTCAAATGCTGCACAAGCTCTGCACCTGAGATAGACAGAACACGGTCCTGTATGCACAGTCCTGAATGTGGGCTCTCTTGCAGGACGGAGCGTGAGTGAGGATGCTCGCTGACGGCTGAAAGAGCCAGATGGAAAATGAGATACAGCCGCTTTTAAAAGATAACAAAACCTGAAGGGGCCGTCAGGAACATCGAATGGGATTTCGATTTCATGGCGTCCATTGATTTGAGCGTGTGAGTTGAAGATGAAGGCGAAGATCCTATTAGGGCCCCATCACATATTTGGCGTATTTGTGTGCGGCTGCGAACTGTATGAGGCTGTGTGTGTGTGTGTGTGTAGTGTGTCTGTGTGTCTATACTGTACACAGTGTACAGTATGCGTGAGAGAACTGCAGTTCCTGTTGGGTGAGGCTCCACCCATGTAATGAAGGGGAGGAAGGAAGGCGTTTAGGAAGGGATTTAGGGCAATCATTGGTAACCAAAACAATATTCTAGAAACGAGTAGGGGGTGGATCTTCAGCTCTGTGAAGTGGGCCATGGGGGGGGGGGCACGCCAGTTGCAAACCACGCTGTTGTTGCATGGCTTCCTGTTGGCAAACTAGACCTTGCGGAGAGAAAGAGAGGGAAAGAGAGGGATAAACAGAGGGAAAATGAGAAAGAGATACAGCGTGAGAACGAGAGAGAGATAGAGAGAGACAGAGAGAGAGAGAGAGAGAGAGAGAGAGAGAGAGAGAGAGAGAGAGAGAGAGAGAGAGAGAGAGAGAGAGACAGACAGAGAGAGAGAGAGAGAGAGCGAGCGAGAGAAGATGCCAGTGGGTACTGTTTGTTTTCGTTCCGTCTTTGAAGGTGCTAACAAGCGGGCGGCTCTTCATTGATTAGCTTGGCATCAAAGTCTGCCCGCGGTCTGATTGATCTGATGCCCGTCTTGCTGATCAGTCAGAAGACTCCCCAGTAATCCCACAATCCTTTGGGCTCAGTGCCGGGGGCACCTGGTAACTGACCTGGCCTTCTGGATGGGCGCAGCGACGCCATCTTTCAGGGTCCAAAGTCAAAGAAAAGTTTCACTTCACCCTCCCTCCATCTCTCTCTCTTTATAATGTCAAATTAGAAATTTTTAATTGGATGTCATTTAAAAAGTAAGAAGTAATTTATGGCGGGAAAAGTGTGTCAGCCTTTCATTATCGGAACTAATGACTGGAGGCGACACTTGCTGTGGAGAGAGATGCTCTTCTCCGCTATGACATCGACCAAACAACTTTGCACTCGCAATTGACCTTTGGATAATCTCCTCAGCACTGTCAGAAAGCCTTCGGCGACAAGCCCCTTGCAGAATAGAGTTTGATATAGCACCACCCAGAGAGAGGCCCCTCCCACCATACCAGACATATCTGTGTGTTTGTATGTGTGTGTGCCTGTGTGTGTGTGCCTGTGTGTGTGTGCCTGTGTGTGTGTGCATGTAAATGCGGGCCACTGGAGCACATCATGTGTGTGTGTGTGTGTGTGTGTGTGTGTGTGTTAGTGTGTATGTGCATGAGAATTATGTACGGGTGCGACACTGCCGCCAGTCCTGTGAGTATGGACATCACCACCACAACCACACCAGCCAGCCCCTGTAGTGCGTCCAGAGGACAGCAGCAGGATTCTGGGAAGGGCTCCACAAGGTGTGGCTCTGAACCCAGAGCAGACGCCATCAAAACTGTGAATACATCAGGAAGTAAATCTGTGATTAATCTCTCTGGGCCCGAAACAGCGCTTTTTAAAACGCGGCGGGTGATGGAGTCTGTAGCCCCGCCCTCTCTGAGGCCTGCTGGCACACCACTTCCTTGATCCTGAGGTCAGACGGCAGCTTCCACCACGCGCACACACACACAAGGGTGTGCACACACACACAGACGCTAAGAGTATGGGAGTGAATTGGAGGAGCTTGGTCTTAAATAAAAGATTAAAAGCTGTCTGGTGCTGGTGTTAGTGTTAGTGCAGTAGTCTGGTGGTCTGGAGAAATGGAGGACAGATAGAGGCCGAGCCTGGAACACTTGAGGCCAAGAGAGGATAGAGGGTAGCCTCACACACACACACATGCATGCTTACCCTCCTCTCTCTCTCTCACATACACACACACACACACCTTCCTCACAGACCTCTGGAGACAGGAACATTATATAGGTCAACTCTTGAACTGCTAGTTGTGTGTGTATGTGTATGTGTGCATGTGTGTGTGTGTACACTACTGTACAGTATATCTCCTGCATTAGATGTAAGGCTCCAGTAGGTAACCTGCTACAGGAAATGAGGAGATAAGCCCGTGTTTCTCTACATTCATTTCCAATGAATCATTCGTTTCCTTCCTTCCAAACATCTTTCTTATACTTTTTGTGTGTGTGAGTGTGTGTGTGTGTGTGTGTGTGTATGTGTGTGTGTGTGCGTTCTACAGGCCTGGGAGCATGCGTTAAGACATCACAGGGTACATAGATGTGGGGAAAACTGGCAGCTGTGAGTCAATGATGTCGAGACAGGACCCCGCCTGGGAGTTTCCCGTGTGTCACACACACACACACACACGGAAGCAATGACACGCAAGGTCACATCACACCCCTATACCTAACTGGATGGAAGGACGGTAAACATCTAATCTAGTATTTAAGCTCCACTGTCAACAGCATCTCCGCTGTATCATTGTAAGAAAAGAAAAAAATACATGAGAATATGTACCATGTATGTGTTTGCGATCCGTAATCTGCAATTCAATCAAATGTCTGATCTATTGAAAACGCACACTGAGCTTTGCGTAATCTGACGCTTTATCAGACAGGGCGCCTATCGCTTCTGAGGACTGACAGATGTGGAGTGGTGTGTGATGTGAGGGGGGGAGAGGGGAGGAGGAGGGGAAAAGGAGAGAGGAGGGAGGAGAAAGAGAGGGATGAAAGGAGAGGAGTGGGGAAGTGGAGAGGAGGGGGGGAGGAGAGAGAGAGAGAGAGAGAGAGAGAGGAGAGAGAGAGAGAGAGAGAGAGAAGGACAAAGGAGGGAGATGTAGAGATAAGACAGTGTCAATTAGCAGCACTCCTCCCATCTCCATCAATCCATGACTCATTCATCACTGTGCTCAATAAGCTATCAGTCCTGTGTCAGCCAAGAGATAGAGGGGAGGAGAGGAGAGATGGGGAGGGGGGAGAGATGGGGAGAGATGGGGAAGGCTAACACATTCCCTCGATGAGTTTGTGCAGTAAAGAGTGACTGTGCCGTTTGCAAAACTTTAACTTTCACTTTTCTGTTCCTGAATAAAGTACATTTACATTTAGTCATTTTAGCAGACGCTCTTATCCAGAGCGACTTACAGTAAGTACAGGGACATTCCCCCGAGGCAAGTAGGGTGAAGTGCCTTGCCCAAGGACACAACGTCAGTTGGCATGACCGGGAATCGAACTGGCAACCTTCGGATTACTAGCCCGATTCCCTCACCGCTCAGCTAACTGACTCCACAAAGTAGCAAGGCCACTGCAAAACAAAACAGCCCTGAAACCGCCTGCGAACAAGAAAATCCATTTACTTTGAGGAAACACTCGCGCAAGTCCCTTTGGCCCCGTACACGTTCCACGTCTCCATTCCAAATATCCTCATTA